>NW_028301608.1:115102250-115407000 GCF_987345545.1 Pholcus phalangioides | reverse complement strand
TATCTACGCTAAACGTCATGCTCCATTCATTTGCCCATGCTGCAATCTTGTTTAAGTTGGTCTGGAGCAACTCCCTATCGCTTTCATTCCCGATTACCCTCATTAGCTTCACATCATCTGCGAATTTGCTAGTAATTCCATCGATACCCTGATCGAGTTTATCGATAAAAAGTGAAAAAAGTATGGGGCCAAGGACACTTCCCTGAGGAACTCCACTTGTGACGTCTGTCCAACCAGAGAATTCCCCGTTCACCATAACTCGTTGCGACCTGTCTCTTAACCACGATTCTATCCAATTCAGCAAGTTGCCCCCTATTCCAATCTCGTGTAAACGCTTCAAGAGTTTGCCATGTTGGACCCGATCGAATGCCTTCTGGAAATCAAGGTAAACAACGTCGACATTTTTGCTCTTACCCAAAGCCTTAGTCACGTAATCATAGAAGCAAAGGAGGTTAGTTACACATGACTTCCCCTTCCTGAACCCATGCTGATTATCCGACAATACATTATTCTCGTCTATCCACTTCACAAACTGCCTTTTGATGATAATTTCCAAAATTTTCGAGAGGGAGCTCGTCAAACTCACTGGACGATAATTAGACACCACTTCTCTACTACCCTTCTTAAATATCGGAACAACGTTAGCCAGTTTCCAATCTCTCGGGACGATACCCTCAGCAACACTACTCCTGTATATCTGTGCGACTGGCCCCAACAATTCATTAGCACCTTCCCTGAGAACCCTGGGATAGATATCATCTGGTCCTGGTGCTTTGCTTGCACATACATTTCTTAGAAGATTTAGGACCTCCACGTCTTCCACTTGAATATCGTTGAGCGTTTTATTACCCCATGCAACACCCGTATATCGAATATCATTATCTCCATTAAAAACCGACGCGAAAAAGTCATTGAAAGCACTACACATGCCTACATTGCTCTCTACTTTTGAGCCTCCTATCGAGAGGGGGCCAACTGTCCCCTTACATCCATTATTGACGTATCGAAAAAATGATTTTGGGTCAGAGCCAATGTTATCTGCCAACCTAGATTCAACTTGCTTTTTACTATCCCTTATCGCTTTCTTCAACAGTCTTCTTTTATCAGTAAACAATGATAGGTCACCTCGTCCACTTTTATACTCTCTGAATGCTCTTTTCTTTTCAAGATAAAGGTTCCGCACGCTATCCGTGAACCATAGAGGGTGTGATGTACAAACACGCTTTTTTCGAACAAAGGGTATGACGTCGTGCAAAACAGAGGACAGCTTCGTACTAAATTCTTCCCATTGACTTACCACCCCTACTGATTCCAACCGGTCTTTGAAAACTTCCGCTAACCTTCTTCGCAAAACATCAAAGTTAGTTCTCCGAAAACAAGGAACCAATCTTTTGTTATCAACCTTACCCGAGGAAAAGTTACAGAGAAATCTGACGATACGATGATCACTGGAAGAAAACTCTTCCCCCACCGAAACATGTTCAACTAGATCCTCAGAACTAGTAAGAACTAAATCCAAAATAGTAGTACCCCTAGTGGCTTCTGATACATGCTGATACAAAAAATTTTCGAGCACCAACTTAAGAAAGTCTCTTTCATACTGATTTCCAGATGAAAGGTTCTCCCAATCAATACCCGGGTAATTGAAATCCCCTAGTATGAGAACCCTCTTTCGCTTACACATGTAGGAAATTTCATCATGCATTTTGGCGATATAGTTTTGATCCCTATTCGGTGGATTGTAACAAACCCCAACAATAAGCTTATGACGTCTTTTGTTCTCAAGTTCAACCCATATGGTTTCAATATCACTTCTCTGCACGTTACACTCTCTAGCCTTCAAACATGATTTCACGTATATCAACACTCCACCCCCTTTCCTATCAGATCTATTTCTCAAAAAAGTATCGTATCCGGAGATGTGTAAGAAAGATTCATCCCCATCGCTTGCCCAAGATTCTGTAATGGCTATAAGATCCAAGTCCTCCACAACTATCATAGTTTCTAAAAAATCTTTCTTGTTACCCAAGCTCCTGGCATTTATTAACACACATTTTAATTTGCCCGGTGGTTTGTTGTCAATCGAGAAGCCATCCAAGTCAGAGGTGGGTAATTCCCCGTCAGTACTGTTGTGATTATCATTAACTAACCCGCATTCCCAACTACGTGGTCTGGGAGTAAAAAACCTGACCTATACTAAACCCATAGCTTCTGCTGCCCCTCTGGACTTATTTTGCACATTGGGAAACACTGATATAAATCATTATCTGAATAAGTCTTATCACTATTGTGACTGTTGATAAGTTGAAAACCAGTAGTTTTTCCTAATCATATTTGTCTTACTGCCGCTTTTTCAGAAATTCTTTTTAGATTTAAAGTAAAATTTATCAATTTTTGGACTGTCGATCGTGATCCCCATAAAAATTAGTGCTGTCACCAATTGAAAATCAAAATCAGTTAATTATAATTTTCCGTGCTGTTGGTGTCTGAAAAGAAGTTGGTGAGTTAGTTACTGTTGTTGTAGTGAGTCTTAAAATAACTGATCTTGCATCACCACTGATAATCAAAACACAAAAAAAAATTTTAATTTTTTTCTGTTTTTTTTTTACGTGCTTGTGTCAGACATGTGGTTGAAAGAAATATATGCCTGGGAAGAATTTTTACGTTCCCCAGACATGTCGGACAATAGATTTGTCCAACCCTGTCATGCACCCCTTTGTGTCTAGCATTAGTCTTGATCTTTCTGTTGTGCATTCAAGATAGTCTAAAAGTTTTCTTTTTTGACTAATTGGTCATTCCCTTTTAAAATTGTCTCTATAAAAAACTTGCTTTTGGAACATTATGCATAGATTTAAGCCTTCCCCCCCCCCCTCCCTTCGTATAGTGCTTGTAAATGGGAAAAACAATTTTGTTTGCATTTATTCTCAATTATTCTACATGGGGAAAAACAGAGTTTTTTAGATTTTGTTTCTCAATCTAAACTGTATTTTAAACTTCTTTTGAATATTAAAGAAAAATTATATTTTTTTTAAGGCGGGGCAAAGGAAGGACACAATTATCTCTCATACCGCGAGCACTTCAGAGACCTTCACAACCATCAAAATCAGCTGGCAGTGCACAGAATACTAGCAAGACTGTCCAGAATGGTGATTCAAATGGTACAGACACCTCTAAAAAAGAAGAAAAGTTGAGCAATGCGGATTTCAGAAGCATGTTGCTCAAGAAATCATGATTCATCTTAAACATTTGAATGGTGTAGCGGATGCAAAGGCAGAATTTACGGTTTGGGGTGTGAGAAAGGGGTTGTGGATGTGTGTATGTGTTTCTCGACTGTTTCATAATATGTTTTCTTATGAAACTGCAACCCTTTCCTAATTGTTATCCATCATTTGTTCATTCTCTGTAAAATATATATAATATATATTCATCTGAGATGCTTCAAAGCTCGATAGTTGCCTAATAAAAATAAACTTTGGTTTTGTTAATCGTCTGTCTTTAGTTTTTTGGTCCTTGAACTCAATCCACATTTCTTCTGCAGGGTAACCTAAATATGTATATATATATATTGAGCCAATGACTTACTGTGATTTCCCGTGTGTAATCTGCTCATTTAAGTTTTGTCATTTTGAGAAGAAAAAAAATCTATATAATCTACATGTCCGAATTTCATTCAACAATGAAATCTTAAGGAATAGAATACGATGTTGGTCACGTTTGTGTAAAACAAAAATGTTGAACCCTCTATTCACCTCCATACAGGATCTATAAAATATTTATAAAAATATTTATTCCTATTCCAGTCTCAGAAAAAAAAAGCTGCAGGTAATACACAGCAATATATATGCCATATTGGGGTATTCAGATGTATTTTCGATGTACAAATCCCCAGATTATACATAGGAAAATTAGATACATTAGTTGTTTATAATGTTAGTCACTTATTATTTCAGTGGTATATTTTGGGAAAAATTTACTTTTTTTATTGGAAGGGGAGATTTTTGGAATTGAGTTACTAACACAGGAACCCTCATTGATGAGTAGCTTAGATTTTTTGATTATTGTTTTACAATGGTCAAAACAGTAAACAGAATGATAGATTTTATACTTAACCCTCTGTCAGGTAATATATCAAACTAATTTATCATGTGGCAAACACATTTAGAAAAACCTTTTGTTTTGTACAAAGTTTTATCGAAAGATGTCTTTCCCCGTTATTACTATGAAGGTTTCGACAGCTGGCTAATGTGAAGATGAATCCAGGAAAGAGAAAATTGAATCACCTTTGCAGGGGAATCCTCATGTCCTCTCACTTGCCGGGTGAGCGCCCTAGACTACTATACCGGCCACTAGACTTTCTTTCCCAGCATAGTAATAGCAGAGAGTGACATCATCTTCAAATGAGTCGCCATGTGGTGGCAGTGTCCGCAATGTGAGCTTTGGCCTAAGTTAGGTCTGGCTGTACATGTTCAACTTGCACAAGCTCTAAGAAAAGAGGATGTACTCTAGTGGATTAGGGTGCTCACCTGGCAAGTGAGAAGACATGGGTTTGATTCCCCACAAAGGTCATTGAAATTACTTTCCTGGATTTATCTTTGCATCTGCCAGCTGTCAAAACCTTCATACAAGATTTACTTCTATTTTTCAATGGCTTATTTCAGAAGTACTCAACCTTTTTTTATTGACACTTAATGGGTTTGTGACAGTTGTGGGCCAATCCAATGATTTTTTTCTCTATCTCTTCAAGGGCTAAATGGTGGAGATTGTCCAACTGAATAGCTTGATGAAAATTCTGAATAATAATAAAGAACAGTTCCTTTTTAAGAGACAGGCCTTTTATCATTGAAACTTTTTTTTTTGCATTGTAGTTTTTTAAATTGAATATTTGTTTGCTTCTCTTGTCATTTCTTCAATTTTGATAGTGAATATTCCATTCATTGTTTTACCATGAAAAGAAAGTTTTTCCAGAAGGAATGCACAAAAATATTCACCACCACCAGAATTAAAGTTTCCGTTGGTTCTTTGCCCCTTAGGGGTAAACTGCCGACTTGAGGGCTGATGAAGAGCTGATATGATATGCTCAATATGACATGCTCAAAAGCATGATATGCTTTTGAGCATATGAAGATGGCTAGACAAGGCTGTGCATGTATGTAAATTGTTCAAGTGTATGTCAGTAAAGGGAAAAGAAAATGTTTGACTAAGTTGGGGTTGGACAAAACTCTGCATAATGTCAAAAATGTTCAGAAAGCCTTTAAATTTGTCAACACAGCCCTGATCAGGATAGCTGATTTTGAATTGCAGATGAACCAGATTTTTAGGTCTGCCTCTCATATTTAATATTCATATTTTTCTTTGGATATTAATTATAATAATATTCATATTCTCGTGGTCTACATCAAAAAGTTTCAAGGGCTATGTATTGAACATGTATGATTTATACAGGATGATTCAAGAACTCGGCAAAACTTTAGAAAGTGATAGAACATATCTGAATAAGCAATCGTGCAATATATGGTAGTAACAGAAGCGGTGAACCGTTGGACAGCATGGATGTGAAGTTGTATTGGGCTGAGTCCCTCTCCCTCCTGAATATATTTGCCATAATGCCTATAGAAATATTGGGTTTGAGCCCCCTCAGTATTTCCTATAATTTGGCGCCTGAAGCTCCGGTTTTGCTACTTTTCATTTCTATCGTGGATATCAGAAGAGGTAAAAAGGTGGACATGCTTTGGAACCTCAGAGAACCCCCAGTATTTACCAACGCCCAAATTCTGTATATTCTGTGGGACCAGGTAATCGGTATCTAAAAATTCATACATTTTTACAAAATATACAGGTGCTGTAAACATCCATACTAAAAAAAATACAGACCAAATTTAATGCAGATTAACATAAAAAATGAAAATTTCGAAGTGAAGAAAATTTTAAATTGATAGTAGAAATGATTCCAAAGCCAATTATAAATTAGGGCCTAAAATGAAAGAAATTGTCTGAAAACTAATAGAAATTCAGAATCGATGAATGAAAAATATGAAATATTGACAGATTATTCCAGCACCCGTGAAAATTAAAAGAAAATTCGAGGACTGATTAAAACTTAGAATTCCAGAATTGATTAAAATCACCTGTCGCATACCCCTTAGGGTGGCTTTGCATGAAATGCATGTCCTCCTTTTTCTGATTCATGAAATCGCAGTCATCCTTTTTCTGATTCATGAAATCGCAGTCATCCTTTTTCTGATTCATGAAATCGCAGTCATCCTTTTTCTGATTCATGAAATCGCAATCATCCTTTTTCTGATTCATGAAATCGCAGTCATCCTTTCTACAACCCAAGATAAAAATGACGATAAGTGACAAAATCATTGCTTTATGCTTACACTGACAGCGTCTAGCGGTACAGCGCTTGCATCATGGCCATGCCATAAACAGATACAGGTTCGTCGAACGGAGAGGTCAAATATTCCACCTCCACCCTCCCGCTTATGGTAATAATACAAATTTTTTGGGGGGGAACGGCAGGGATGATCACCCCCTACCACTCTCCCCCATGTTCAATGCATGACCCAATGCATTGTAAGGTGAAAATTGCTTGTTCAGATGCGTCCTATCACTTCTCAAAGTTTTGCCCATGGGTTATAAAGTACCCTGTATAATATACTGAAATGAACAACCTCAAGAACTTGAAAGCACTACTAATACATGCTTCATTTATCTGCCTATGCTGCAAACGAATTTATGTTCGCTTAGAGTAGTGTTCATCGCTGTAAGCTGTGGATATGTTGATGTTTCCCTAATCAGTGCTGAATGAATGAACGCCAGAACTCTGCCGCCGGATTTGCCGAGATATCTTCCAGCCCAGCGTCGTGACCGAGTCTGGAATAGCCTAAACAGTGCTATGAAGTGATTCTTTTAGATATTATTCTGTGAAGCCGTGGTTAAACGATGTCTAAGAGAGGAGCCGATAGTGGGGAAAAGTTTGGGAACCATTGTTTTAGAACCGTGGGCCCCTACAAATGTGAGAGGCTGACCTGGTACAATTCTTATTATTTTTCTTGTTTTTTTCACACTATAAATTCACTATTGAGGGCCCACTGAAAATCCCAGCCTTGGCCCGGCTGCAGAACGTAGGGGAGCTATGTCTAGAGCAGTGTATCTCACCCTTTTTCAGCCCATACTCCCCACCCCCGTCTTATGCAGGATCCACTTCCCTTATCCTTTCTACTTAATGAATTTAATCAAAACTAAATTTATAACGAACAAAAATTCTATAAAAAGACCGATCTCTGGAACCCTGGGCCGAGCACGGATCCAGAAGGTAAATCCCAACGGCCGAGTTATAGGAGAAAAACTGCTCTGTAAAATACGGAACGAACCTACGCGATGAACCGAACCACCGAATCTACATCAGTAACTTTCCCCCCCCCCCCGGGTCCACGCCTACCCTGAGCTAGATAGAGTTCGTGAACTTCGTTCTTGTGGAGGCGGGGAGGAGGAGGTCTCCGGGCAAAGCGATGTTCTGGGGCCGCATATAAGTGTGGACCCAGAAGGGGTGATCGCCTCTCCCAAGAGCTGAATGATGTGGGAGAAATTTGTCTGTCCCGTAAAATATGGGATGACGAAATGCACTTATATAATAAGTCTTCGTCCGACACATCGACTTGGATCCGCCCAATTCGCAGCTTAAGATGTTTGCCTTCGCGCTATTCAACGCTTAAGATGTCTGCCTCGGCTTCATTCGCAACTGAAGATGTATACCCTCGCTCCATTCAAATCTGGCAATGTCTGCCTTCGCTCAGTCACGGATCCGGGGGAGGGGGGTGATAGGAACGATCTCTCCTCCCAAGAGCCGAGTAATATGGAAAAATTTGTCCCGTAATATACGGGACGATCTCCAACGAACTTACACAATTCGCCCCTCCCGACACATCGTCCTGGATCCGCGCCTAGCCCCATACTTAGCTGAAGAGAAGTAACAGCTTGCATATTTACACTTGATAATCCTTCAAGCCGAGCACAACTCAGGTCTATCACCATTTATGGGTGATTTACTACCTAGTGAGTTGTGCCGGAAGTGTAACTGTGTGTACCTAACAGTGAGTGCATACGTAGTGTTTGATTTTTCAGTGTTGCCATTCATATTTCAGAAGGGAAGTGAGTGATGTGTTATGATTGAATTCATTTGTAGGTCTCTCTGTGGCGAGACTTTTTAAAGGGGTATGGACCGCTACTGCAGCGAACTCCGGGACCCCAATGAAAATTTTACCAAAGGGGAGATCGGCTCGCATTCGCGCCTTGAAGTTGGGAACAACAGAAAACCAACTTCAGCCGACCACCACTATGGCGATGGCGGGGTTCGAACCCGCGATGCGAGTCCATCACTATGACCACTCGACCACCATAGCGGCGTGATATGTAATCATAGTACCAGATCTCATCATACAACCCTCCACCCATAGATATGAGGGCTCGAGTCATACCCACATGGGGCCATGGGTCGTGGTTCTATGGACAGCTTTTTGCTGGATTCCGAAATTAGCCATATACAGGGTGATTATAAAAAAACTATCCCGACATATGGGCCCCTAACTATCATACCATTCACAGAAACTGAATGAAATTTTGGCATAAGGTATTTTGAGGTATGCGCTCAAGAATGATATGGAAAACAACAGTGTCACTCTAACAGTTACGGTTGCAGTGAGAAAATTTCGAAAATATCAAATGGCAACACCAAGTTTTTTGTATTGGAATGTGATCTCCATTGTGAAAAACCCTAAATAGCGTTCGAACGGCAACTGTAGCATGAAAATCACCGGCGGTAGATAGGCTAAAAGTGAGGACAACCAATAAGGACAGAGAAGCAGCATAAAATAAAGCATTTTATTGTGTTTCACAAATTTTCCACATGACCTTGTGGAGGACTAATCAGGCTGGGATCTCAGCCGAAGAAACGGTGTGACGAATGAAACGAACATTAATGCTCTGGTGCACGGCAAAGTCCTTTTTCTTTGCCTAGCTCCGGGGATTTTCGTGCTACAGGTGCCATTCCAACGCTATTTAGTGTTTTTCAGTATGGAGATCGCATTCCAATACAAAAAACTTGGTGTTGCCATTTGATATTTTCGAAATTTTCTCACTGTAACCGTAACTGTTAGAGTGACATTGTTGTTTTCCCATATCATTCTTGAGCGCATACCTCAAAATACCTTATGCCAAAATTTCATTCAGTTTCTGTGAATGGTATGATAGTTAGGGGCCCATATGTCGGGATAGTTTTTTTATAATCACCCCGTATTTTACTTGAAAGCTATATTTCTTTACAGCTTTCTGTGGCTCCCCTTTCATCTGATTTTTACCCGTAACCCCTTCCCCAGAACATCTCAGGACCTCGTGGGGGGGCATGTGTCTCCAGGTTGAAAACCAATGGAGATGTGTTTCTTAAAATGTACGTCACACGGCTGGAAGAGTCGTGCTTAGCTGTCGATATTGATGATTGCCTAATTAGTACTATGAAGTGATTCTTTTAGATTATATATGCTCAACCTATGGCCCGTAGGCCAAATTTGACCCTCGGAGTCATCTGATGTGGCCCGTAAACTTAATTTTGTAAAAATGAACTAAGCGGTGCATTTCCTAGTGGTTTCCATAGCTAAGCAATCCGCGTTGCAGTTCCACATCAATTCTGTGGTGACATGCGGAATAGTTCCAGAGCAATTAAGTGGCCGCCGTACATTTCCAGATCACTTTAGTGGCCCGCAGCATATTGACAGGTCACTGCGGATCCCCGTTCCTGATCACTTAACCTACCCGCGGCACAATTAGGGATCACTTATGTAACCTACGGCGTACTTTCAAATCAATTAAATGGCCTCACGGCAAAGTTCAAAATCACTAAAACATTTTCCGCAGTACATTCCTAGATTACTTAAGTGACCATTTTTTAGCTTTATTGTGTATTGAAGCTAAGATGACTCAAAAATTAGATTTTGATGAGATTTTTTTTAATTTGATTTTGCTCAATGTGAAAGTGCGAAAAAAAGTATTGTAAGATATATTTCATGGAGAAGTTTACATTATATCTCTGAGTTAAAATAGTGTATATCCCCTTTATTTGATGTGTTTACAAACAGCATATACTGTATTATTTGCTGACGTACCAAACCTCTTCAACCACAGACGAGGGGGGGGCAATACTTCTTTTGCTCAGGGCTCCATGAAGGCAAAGTCGGGCCGTGGCCCTTACAATTAAATTAAAATGTCTCTGAGGCAGGGGTTCTAAACTGTGCGCCGCGGCGCCTCTGACAAAGGTTTGGGAAATGAAGGTGCCATCTATCGGTTATCATCCCCAGGCGCGGTAGGTAAAGAAGTTGCTTTCAATGTACTTCCCGCTGGCCTTAATGGTAACGTTCATGGTGGAAGACGGGCAATATTTCCATAACCAGGTCCTATTATAGCCCATTACC
Organism: Pholcus phalangioides; assembly: GCF_987345545.1. Taxonomy (NCBI): domain Eukaryota; kingdom Metazoa; phylum Arthropoda; class Arachnida; order Araneae; family Pholcidae; genus Pholcus; species Pholcus phalangioides. Next base: position 115,396,534 of record NW_028301608.1, on the reverse strand, counting down.
AATTTAAATTATTTCATGGGTGATGTTACTTGGACCCAAGCAATCCAAACGCGGGGGTTACTTGAACCCAAATTGCAATAATTTATTTATTATTCAGTATATAATGTTACTGCCAAAGCCCGAAATTAAATATATCACAAAAAATTGTCACAAAAGTAGTAAAAATTAGGTTATCGGCGTAGTTAATGTTTTTCAGGCTGTTCTTTGATAAGAAATGCGCAAAAATGTTAACTTTTTTGTTACAAGTAACCCCCAGTTTACTGTAACTCAGATAACAGTTCTCGATGCAAGAAAGGATCGAACTCAAATTTGAAATGAACTTTTCCCGGAAAAATTACTATTCCAATAGCTTAGTAAGTATATATGTGCGCTCTGTATATACGTACGGGGAAAAAAAACAATTTCCAAGCCAAAAAAAATTGAAGTTTAGGTTAAAGAGAGAAAAAAAATCTGGCAAGTTTGTTGTGGCCTGGGTTTAAAAAATATATATACATAAAAAGCGTTTTTTTGCTTCTCCTCCCTGGGGTATCTATTTTTGAAACAACTCATCGTATGGCGAGAGTGTGGGTGCTCTCGCTCTCTCTTACGAGGCACATAAAAGAAGGTGGTGCGTTTTTCTAGGGCTAAAGAGGAACAGGAGGTGGAAAATTTAACAAAAAAAAACACACCACAAAGTTGGTTGTATGGGAAGAAAGGCAACAAGACACCGTGTGTGTCTCGGGATAAGAGAGAAAAAAGACCAGCCAAAAAGTGAATCTTAAAACTCCATAACCTGTCGGCATCGGCACAGGCTCCAAAAAATCCCAGCAACAGCCGGAACAGCTTTTCACATCATCCAACTCCTATAGGAATCTTCGATTTCGAAAAGGATCGATCCTAATTGCCATCGACAGTTTATTGGAATTCGAGTACCCTTCAAACTTTAGGTAAGTGATGTTTTCCGTTTCTTTGGCATAATTTGCATCGATTTGTCTGTTTTTTTCCAGCACGTGGCATGCCGTTTGGCCTACCACGTGATTCTTTTTTTTTGCACTGAATACTGTGCTTTAATGCGTATCAATAAATAATTTCTGAAATTTGACTTTCCATGTGAAGTGCAGTCCTGGTTATATCCCCCTCAATCTCCTGTAAAGAACTTTGAATTTCCGATAGCCCTGCATAATTCAATCGGAACTTTGAATTCATTTTTTTTCAACTTATAAAGCCGCCTTGAATTAGTTTTTGTTGACGTATGAATATTAATAGGGCTGAGAATCGATAAAAAAATTTGATTAGTTAAGGGGGTTGGTGCGCGCAAATTTTCCAAAAAACACATTTTCTAATTTTTCAATTTTTAAATACCATTTCATTTCATTCCGTGCACCGCCCAGGCTCTATCGACCATTGTCAATTTTAGCCATTGCCCGGACGAGGGGGCTGGGCGGTGTCGGGTGCTTTATTATGCATATAAAATACATGAACATTGAATATAAAAAAACATTATTAAAAAAAAAGAAAGAAAAAAAGTATATACAGATTTAAATATTTCTATTATACAATATACAATTTATTCCGATGTGCTCTTCCGATGTCACTTCCAGCTTTATTGAGCCTGAGCCCCCTGTTCCTCTCTATGGCCAAGCGTCAGGTCCTGAACCATGTTTTCCCTCATTGGCTTGTTGGCTATTTGAATGAGCGGTGTTCGAAAAAATGTTCCTTATCTAAAACAAAAAACTTGTTTTTCACTGAAAAGCTTTTTTTCTTAAAACTATCAACATGAGGATAATGCTGGCCAGCAGTTTATATTCAAATGTTTTAAAAATATTTTAGTACAGGTAGAACAAAAACTTGAACACAGACGCAGAAAATTTTTATAGTATTTAAAACTGTGAAAACACTTTAAAATGTGTTTGTTTTTTGGGGGGGGGGATTTGCGTACACCAACCCACTTAATCACATATTTTTAATCGAATATTTTTCGTAGCCATATACTATTAATCGAGGCTATAAAATGTTTTTTATTCATTTCTCGCACCTATTTGCCAGATATAAACAAACATAGGAACAGATAAGAAACTAGGGCTGCCCGCTTGAAGTAATCTAATATATTTTGAACATATTTTCCACCTTCTCTTGAATCTCGCCGTTTTTGTACAAAATCAGTTATTTTTTAGGTGAGTCACTGATTTCGAAACTACTGTACTTTAGATAGTACCTATATCGCTCACTTCCCTAGAATCTCTTCCCAAACTGTACTTGTGAGGGAAGCAGCAGGTGTGCTTCCAAGTACTGTTCTGTTCGCGTAGTAGAGACAATAAATTTCGGTCTTGTCTTTATTTATGGTATGTTCAGAAGACATCTGTTTCGTTAAACAAATCAAGTTGAATAACAAACCTTTTAAGCAAATTCGAATCGGATTGATTTAGTCGATTAACTCAACTAAAATCTTTTAACTGCGATTAACAGTTGATCGATTAAACCTTTTAGCGGTTTTTAAAATTTTTCCTGATCAGCATTATAATTGCCACATTGGAAATCAAAGCGTGTTAAGTACCCGAGATATTTCGGGGTGACCGAAATGAAGCAGATCAAGTGACGAGATATCTCGGGATTGCCGCTGTAAGGATTAACCGACCGGATTAATCGTACCAGCCGTAATTATGAATAAAAATTGCTATCAAATGTTAATAAGATCTAGAAATAATTTTTAGGTCCCTGTGAACATTTTAATGCATTTAGCTAGGTGTAATTCTTAAAAAAAGCATTGCCTAATGCAAGGGTGGCCGACCCTTTTCCAAACCGTGTCACAATTAAAATTATTTTCGATGCGCTGCCATTCTGCGGATTTTGACGGGCAGGCCATACGTCCCGTTTTACGGGACATGAGCATTTCCTCTGTTGTTTCAAAATATTGTTCGGCTGTACCATGGGTGGTGATACAGGGGGGGGGGGGCGCGTTGTCTCTCCCCCCCCCCCCAGCGTCAAAGGTGGAGTCGACTGATCTAATGTATATATAAGCTGACATCATCATCATCGTGCCACCCCCCCCCCCACGTCTAGCAACTGTGTCCAAAGATTAAAAGCCGAACAGAAAAGAAAAGCATTGAATGAAAAGTCATCACTTAATTTTTATTTTAAGAATACCTACCATTTGGCAGCCTACAAAGCCATCATTCATAAGAAAAGGATTCTTATGAATTTGAAATGAATCCTCTACAAAGGTTTTTGAAAGCGTTCGCGTGCCACTCCTGATACCATGGTATCGGGCGTAATAAGGCTTAACTCCCTAAATTTAGGGGGGGATGTTGGTTGGCCACCCCTGGTCCAGTGCCTTCTATTGACGACGCCAGGACCGAAAAGGGTATTGACTTGGCCTAAATCATGCATTGTTTAACCCAAGGCTCACGGCCCAAATGTGTGCCCTCCCTTGCAGCATCGGATGAGGTTCGTGACCTCAGGCCTACCTTTGTAAAAATGAACTACACTGCACATTTACAGATCACTGAAGTGACCCGCTGCACTTAAATGGCCCGCGAAACTTTTTCAAACTAATGAAGTGGCCGCCCTTTCCTAAAGATTGAGTACCCTTGTCCTAAATATTTACCTTTCATTTGGCCGTGTTGCTCTCAAAAGCAATATGACACACAAAAGTCTTCAACTTTTTCCCAGTCACGAGCACTGCCCCTGTATACGAATGCATGAAATGATGATTATTTCAATCCTTGAATGCAATGCCTCCAAGGTGTTTAACGAAAGCGTTGATCAAGTGTTCGCGAGCACGAAATCGGACACAAGCATCGAGCGCTCTGAGTATTTTATAGAGCACCGTGGTGCTCGCGAGCAACGAGTCGAAGATGCCTGCAATATGAGTATATTTTTCAAATAGTGTGTTTATTTTGAGTTCGTTTCAGTGTTTGATGCTTTTAAACAACTCCTACACATTCGATCTTTACTTGTGAGCTGTTTATGAAGTTTCTATTGTTACCAGCAGAATGGCTCAAAGGTACACTATATGTCTCCTATTTCTGGACAAGCCAAAAAAGAACGATTATAGCTCTTGCATTTTTGGAGGGAATACCGTGTGCGGAGAAGACATATTGCTGTGCATTCTTCAACAATGATATAAAAAAAAATTGGCAAACAATAAATGGTATTTTTGAACTATTCAAAAATCTACATATAAATCATAAATACAGCGTGAAGTGCAACATCCCATATTTTTTTTAATAATTTGACAACTTTTTTTGTCATGTAATAGAATTCAGGGGTATTTGCTTTATATATAACCTCCTCAAAAATTTTCTTCTCTGGGTATCTCAATGCTTGCCAATCAAAGGATTGAATTTCAAATCTTAATTATTTTACTTAATCTGAACATTACGCACTCATTTATGGGTGATGATTTTAGGTCTCTGATTTATATGCCCCTAAAGATGAAACGTCGTTACTGATCGGTAAATTCAAGTTTTTAACCTATCGGCAATGACTTCATCTTTAGCATTGAATGAAAAGTCATCACTTAATTTTTATTTTAAGAATACCTACCATACCGGAAGGTAATACCTACCATTTGGCAGCCTACAAAGCCATCATTCATAAGAAAAGGATTCTTATGAGTTTGAAATGCATAAAAATCAGAGCCGTGATGATGGAATACTTAACCGATAATTATCGAATCACGCTTGATTCTGATCGATTTCAAGAGACATTCGAATTATGATTGAAATTCGGTAATTGGACTCTAAATGTAGTTTTGTACGATTTATTTCTTTGATTTAATTTTTGTGTGCTCTTTCTCTTAAACTTCTCTAAAAAGTGCCGTCTTAACGCATGAGGAGCCTACCAGGCTGTCGCCCATGATAGGCCACCTCAAGAGCTTCATCAGCCTCTAAGAAAGGCCTGATTTCCGCATGGGTTAATGGGGTATTTGCCCCATTAATAATAATTTTAGGTGTATAATTTTAGGGATCCCAATATTTGAACAATACACATTCACTGACTAATCAATGATCTTTGACCCACCTGTAAAGACCCCTCCTGGTACATGAAGGGCCTCTTACGCATAATAATCACCATCAATTATATCGGAATTATAGGCGGCTTTTGTGCTTTGCTCGGCCTGAGGGGCTAATGGTGCTGTGGCTGCTAATCATAAAAATATGATGTGTGCACGGTTTTTCATATCAATTGACGCTACATTTGCTGACTAGAAATTATCCGAAAAAAATTCAGGAAAACGAGTTCTTAAATACATTGTTGAACAATGCCAACTGTCATTAAAAAAGTTGCCAACTACGAGCAAAGTTTTCAATTATCGCTAAAATTGCTGAAATGTTGCCAATAGCGGGAAACGAGGTGCTACAGCCAATCCACAGGTGACTCGATTGTTGAATTAAGTCGGCCGTGGCCAAGCCAACACCTTCTATAGCAGAAGACCTCCACGGGAAGCTCGTGTCATCTCACCTATAGCCATTGGATATACTACAAAAAAGGATAAAGATGGCGCGTGCGTCTGCCTGCTGTATCCAATGGCCATAGGTGAGATGACCAACTTCGGTGACGTCATGAGGTTCGCGCGGAGACCTCCTGCTGTTTACAAAATTTCTTATATTTTTCTCGAGAAAATATGGTCAGTCTGAACACGACTAACTCTTCGTAGGTAAAATGATAGTCTTGTACATTGGTTCACAAAGCATAACCCCCGTTTTGACAAGAATTTTATTAGCGATCCCCCTTTCTTACAAACTTCAGTTAAAATTTAATCGATAGGTAGCGCTGCAGGGATACTATTCATAAGGCGCGTATACATTAGCGCGCGGATCATGCAATGAAGGCATTCGCAATTGGTCATTCGGTAATTTGTACGGTGTTGTGAACGATTCTTGAGCTGTTTGAACTGGACCCACTTGGAATCGATTTTTTCAACGAACACAAACGAAAGAAAAAAACACAAAGGAGGTTTGTGTACCCACGAACGGCAGTGCCGTCTTAACGCATGGGCCCACCCGGGGACCTCAATAGAAGAGGGCCTCACAAAAATGAGAACTAATTGAAATTTTCCAGGTAAGGCCTGAGAAAAACCAGTTGGCCTGGGGGCCCTATGAGGCTTTTACGACTGTCCTAACGAATTGATTGGAACCGCTGCAGGGGACCAAACGCTGCAAGTTCGGCGCGCTAATGTATGCGCACGTATATGTGCGTAATCAACTCTTCATTTTTCTAGTTTGTTTAACTAACATTCTGATCGAGATACGTCAGTGCTCGTGCTTGCCTATGATATGATATATCACAGGATTTATGCTGTGTCTGACAACCAATGAAAGTTGAATAGTTGATGTAGGGCTTCCTATCATCAAAATTTGTAACTACATTATTTCGTCAAACCTGATGATTAAAATTTTACAGGACAAAATTAAAATTTTACTACTACTAAACCACACATGCACCTCGTCCATGTTCCTTCGTGGAACTGCTAACGAATTGGTACGTGCTGGAAAATGTGTGTGTACGTGTAGTAAACCTGATAAAGTTTATTTCTGTGTAATGCAAGTTCTAGTGCTGCCATCTATTTTTCAAACTATGAGTGAATTGTAATGATTGAAAGTTTGTACCATTGTATACTGGGTTGTCTGCGCAACCATTTGAAAAATAATTTTTCTTTTTCATTTATTGTTTTCAAGATTTTCAATTTTAGTTGGGGGTTTTCCCTTTTCCACACATCTCTCTCTCTCTCTCTCTCTCTCCTGTAGTGTTTCTCATTTATTAGTTGTATGCTTTACTTTAGGATGTGAGTGTATGGATAATAAGTAGCACAGCTAAGAGCTAAGGTGTGTTTTATGTTTGATACATATTTATTTGCGTTGCGGAAGAATAAAATAAATCTATTTTAAGGCGTTTAAATTTTTGAAAATCTTTCGCAACCCCTCCCCACTCCAGCTCCTTTACGCAGCCCCCAGGGAGTCACGATCCACAGTTTGGGAATCTGATCTGTTAAATTAACGATGGAACGCGCATCAACCAAAAAAAATAAAACTTTCGAGTCGACATAAATTCGTGTTAATTTTTATGATCTGTTGCTAAAAGGCACTGAAAATGTTTCAGAGAAAAAACCTTCAGCAGTTTTAGATCTGGAACTGAAAACCAAATTTTAAAAAAAATTCGATTCTCTCTCAGAGTCCAACGTGAGCTGACAGAGTGTGTTGTGAACTCACACACACCGGACTTTTAAAATCTCTAAAATGGGAGTTTCAGGGAATTGTTCCTTTCCCTCCCCTCCCCCACCCTATTATGTGCGTAGTTTGTGGAAAGGAGAGGCTCGTTCGTATCTTTTTTGAAAGAGTTATTTACGTCATTTTGGTGTCGTTTTTCCTGATCCTGACGAAAACAGTTGAACACATGCATGATGGAGGGGGGGGGGCTCTGTGTGTGTGTGTGTGTGTGTGTGTTATTCTTTACTCAAACAAATTTAGGTCTGGTAAAAGTTTTTTATTTGCTATTTTTTAGTTCTGTCTAGACTCGCCCCCACATCACACGATTCTGGTACGGAAATTATAAATAATTGTTAAAAAAAACGAAGAGAAAAAATGGTGGAAAGAAAGGGATGGAAAAGAATCTGGAATTGTCTCTCGAGGCCTATTTCTCCCAATTACTCAAGAGTGGACAGTTGGTTGTTCGGCGCAGCCTTCTTATCACTCTGGTACAGAGCTCTTTATGTATTATACCTAGATTGCCCCGATTCTTTGATGGCACCAAAGACAGATACGCCTAGCTATTCTACACCTGGGACCGAAAATTTAGTTCATGTTGATGTGCGTCACGTCAAGTCTTGTATCTCTCTTTGTCTCTTCACCGATTAAGATCTTCTTTTACGTGATGATCGTCAGAAAGCATCCATCACTTTCGTATTTTTAAACGCGAGTGTTGCATTTGCCAGCTTTGCATGCAGAGGTGTATTCACGGGGATGGGGGACTAGCGCGCTATAGTCCAGGGTGGTAAGTTCGGAGGGGCGGAAAATTTAAGGAATGACTGGTCAAGATATTTAGAATAGAAGAAGGGCGGCAAAATATGTATATATAGCCCACTGGCAATAATAAATCATAAATCCGCCTCTGCCTAGAAAGTGGAGGACTAGGTCAGTTAGTGACCGAACAAGTGACGTAGAGAATTTGCAAGCATGTGAATGACCAAAAGAGTGACATAGAGAGTGTGTAAGCATGGTAGTGATCAAGAAAAATTGTAAGCATGTGAGTGACTTAGAGACATTATATTTACGGGGCTAGGTGAGCCAAGGGCAGCTAATTTGACTGGTCAAAGCAATTATACTAGAATGGGAGAAGGGCAGCAAAACCATAAATCGGCTTCTGCATAGAGATCAAAGGACCAAATCATTGAGTGACCATAGGAGTGATCTAGAACAGTGGTTCTCAACCTTTGGAAGCCCACGCCCCGGTTGATTTGTTTTTGTAAGTTGAAAGCCCGGTCAACACACGAGTAATAGGAAATAATTGAGAAAATATGAAACGGTGAATCACTCGCGGGTCTGTTTGAATGATATCAGTAGCCGGTGGTTTGAGAAACACTTGTAGCGACCTCTACTTGAACTTTTACCGATTGCGGAAAAATGATGACGTCGCGCTTCGCAATTTTCTGGTGCGAATGATTGTTACCTAGCAACGCTAGTTGTGATAAAAAATCGAATGATTTTCTCGCAGTCGGCAAGCAACCATCGTTATGTGATGTCCTTCATTTTTATGTGTCCGTACCAAATTAAACATGTATTATTTAAAACCTTCTGATTGTTATTATCTTTAATAATGGAACTCAACAACCGGTCCTACAGATACGGTGCCCTAAACTGGTGCACTGCACGGGTGCCTAAACACTGACCTAGAATATGTGCAACCATGTGATTAACCAAAATAGAGCGCAAGCATGAGAAGAACCAAATGAGGGACATAGAGAGTGAGGGGACAAGTCAGTCAAGGGCGTAGCGGGGAGGGGGGGACTTGGGGGGGTCTGGTCCCCCCCCCCCCCCCGAACGAAATTTCTGGCTACGCCCCTGAAGTCAGTGAGTGACCAAACGAGTGGCCTAGAGAATGTATAAGCATAAGAGTGGTCAAAACAATGACTTAGAGACAGAAGTGTATTTACAGGGGTTGGGCTACTATATGTAGATGGAAAATATCGTAATCTACATTACAGAAAATATCCACTTCATTGCCGAAAGTATCTCCGTCATTGTGGTAAATATTTCATTACGGAACAGATCTACTCCTTCATTGCGAAAAATATTTACTCCTTCATTGCAGAAAATGCAACTTTCGAAATGGTAATGGATCTTGCTGTTTCCGTAGAGAGCTAGATCCCCTTGATCTTCGTGTGAGACAAAGAGTTGCGGCTCTCGATACCCAAGGGCTTAACGAGGCATTTTGGATATTGCTTTTTCTAATCACCAACGTTAGAATTTAGGCAAAGATTCAAAATGCTTTCATTGGTCGAAGCTTCTAGTTCCCCTAGTTCTTTCTGGACATTGTGGCTTGTTGAAAAATCACACGTGGATTATACGCTCTATATAAGTTCTGTGTCAAGAAGAAAAGATAGCAGAGTTCTCTGTCTCTCACCTAGTTCTCGTTGTTTCCTTATCAAAGTGTTACGTGAATTCATTCCCCCCCCCCCCCCGATTATTTTTAGCGACACCACGACGATCTTTGTTCTGTTTCGTACTTTTGCATTATATCAGACGTTTGGAAGGAAGTCTGTTGTGTTTGTCGTGTAATTCTCATCTGGTCGTTTGATCGTTTGTAACAAATGTGAAAGAGATTTGCCTTCTGCTGTTGGAAGGAGTCTTTCTCATCTGCTACTACTACTACGTACACCAAAACAACAACAACCTTTGGCAAAAATCCACGAGAGCGGAGAAAGATAAAAGATGGCGCAGTTCACCTCTTTCTTCTGATTACTTGCCATCGTGCAGTCCAAAAAAGAAAATTGGAGTATGCAAATGTAAAAAAAAGGAGTTGCTACCAACAGTTGCCGTATTTTTCCCGTTTATGTTCAGAAAGCTACGACTTCCTCTTTAATACGCTTCCACTTGGCAATTGCTACCCAAAAGCGAGATTTTGGCAGTAACTTCTGAAACTGTAAATGAAACATGCATAACGGCCGATAGAAACCGAGAAACGAAGCACCTTGGAAATGAGTTTATCAAAGTGAGGTTGCTTCAAAATTGGCGGAGAATCTGAGAATTGAAGGTTGACGTAAAAAAAGAGGGTGTTTAACAATTGATATATTTAATTAAAACTGAAACTGGCATCCGCGGAAAGTGGAGAAGGAAGGGCGTTGGACTGTCAGACTGTCATTTCAAGCCCCGTTCACATGTGCAAATATTGCGGTAGCATCGGGAGTTCCAGCACCCGCTTGACGACTTTTTTCCTTCGTAAGGAAAGAAATATAAAGCAGTCATTGGTGAAAATTCTTGAACCGGGTTTTAAACCCGCTTTCTCTATTTCCCATGTGTCACTTTTACTCGAAGCTGATATCAAGCGTCTTGACATTTCCGGAGAAGTGCAGGGTCATGATACACTTCCTGCGCGGGTTGGTGGATTAGCACGCGAGCAGTGAGCCGTCATGGTAAAATAAAAGCAAAATCGTCAATTACTCGTTAATAAACCCGTGACGCTTGGTGATAAGTTGCCGAAGCTCAAGTGATAAACTATTTATTGTGGTGGCCAGGCATAAGGCGATGAGGCAGCATGATTAAAGGGGTGGCATTTTTTATACATCGAAATATTTTTGAAGGGAAAGTGTGAGTGGATAAATAAGCGCAGGTAAATGCAACACTTTTCAGCGCTGAAATGCTTTGCAAAACTCTTTGCTATTCAATGCTTAATTCACCTCAACACACCTCCTTTCTTTCTCTTCCAAAAAGTGTATCCTATCTCTAGAGAAGCTGGTTTCAGAAAAGAAATTAGGTTCCTTCTCTTTTTTGTCAAGGCTCTTTCAGAACTCTTTATCAATATTTTTCCGAACGACTTTCTTTTCTTTCGTCCAATATGGTAGAATAGAAGAATCTCTAGAGTGGTGCTGTTTGACTCCGAAATGTTCTGACTGCCCATTTCTGTATACCTACATCTGTTCTCTATACCAGGGTTTCCAACGCAAAGTTTTTCGCGGAACTCTTCTTAGTTATAATGCTAATCTACAGAACTGAAACATTTTTTTTTTAATATTTAATCCAAAAAAAAGTGTCCCTACAACATCGTAGCTCCGGGGCAAAATGAAAGTGAGCCTAGGCAGCACTTCTTAATTTACATATTTATTGTCATGAATTATTGTGCCGGATGTTATCGTGGAAACTAGTATTCGGACGTAGGTCCCTGCATCCCAGGGTTGGTAAAAAAAACGGGGTTTTTTTTGGTTTAGACCAGGTTTTTTGTTTTAAATATTATTAACATTAAAAACAATAAAATTTCTGAAAAATCATTCAAATTTCCAATAATTAATTAAAATAAAATGATTATTAATATAATTAACACTATTCCCATATTTAATTAATCAATAAATATTTCTTATATTTTAACAAAAACCAAATTTTGCAATTTAATTATTTTTTGCTAACTCAATGGATTACTTCGTGTTTGAAAATTCTTTTAATGTTATTATTAATCATATAATATAAAGATGTTTTCTCCAGTTACTTTCAGTATGCTTAATTAGGAAGCTATTTTGCAAAAACTATAATAAAAATTAGGTGAATATAATGTATTTAATGAAGCATAAATAATGCTGATTAATTAACGATGATTTACAATATACAGGGTGATTATAACTAAGGTTCTGATTTCAAAACACTGTAGAAAAAAACGAGCGATTGAAAATTGACATGAATATTCCTGAAGAAATATAATTTTATTAAGTGAAGGGGGGAAAAAAGACTTTAAAATATAAAATTAATGACATCATCCAACACATGGGAAATTTGCTTGCAGAATGGAAACAATAGCCAGTCATGGCAAAATAACTTAATTATAACATTACACGATTTCAAAATTCATGGAAACATCACAAAAAGTGAAGTAACTGAACAAATAACTACAACTTACTCAAGAAATGCTAAATATGTTGTCCACCGTGTTCTGGCTATGAGGTGAAAGCACAAAAATTCTTGTTTAACAACAGATCAGAGTATACCATGGTCATGATGTGGATGTGCTTGCAATTCACCTTTATTAAGCCAAACGCGTCCCCACGTTAATATTCCTGAGGAACTTCTAACATATAGGGGATGCGCTGAAGCTTTCAATTCACCAAAGTTTGCAATCCGACCACTGTTCATAACATTTTGAGGTACCCTCCCCCCCCCCCCCCACAACCAGAAGTTGCGAGGGTCAAGGTCAAATGAACTGATGGCCGGCCAGGTGTCGTGCAATCCTGTTATTGTCAAAATGGGTCTCCAGCAGCTGCTTTGCTGGTATTGCAATGTGCATCTTGATAAAAGTTGTTCTATCCACACACTGATGCTGTGGAAGTGCCGAAATGATGTGGCTGCACACAATAGATTATACTGCTGGCCAAGTACAGCATCATCTACTTGCACATTTTGCACTACTTGCACTTTTTTTCTTTCGCCAAAGAAAATTCAATTGCTTCAGGAGTATCCATGCAAATTTCCAAGTCATTCTGACCAGTACTTATTGTATAGGTTTGGAATCAAAACTTTAATTATAATCTCCCTGTATATAGCTGATTATTTTCATAAATCTGTTACTACTATACAGTAGAACCTTGATTAACTGGGCTTAAGTGTGAAAGTATAAAAAAAACATCTATTGAATATTAAGACTGGGAGATATACAGTAGGAGATGTGCTACTTCTTATGGGAAAGAAAATGAAAATGTATGTTAGGTAATGTAACTACTAGTACACTAGTCTTTGTCCTTTAAGGACAGCTGGTGTCTTTATTGGATTATAGGACCACTTGCCCCTAGCATGATGATGTCACTACTGTTGCTGCTTCTTTGTGAAGAGAAAAAAAAACCTGTGAGATAATACACCATTACATTTAGATGTGTGATACAATCCTTATTCATGAATTTGGTAAAGATAGAACATCAGAATGTAGCCAAAGGTTAGAAAATGTAAGACTGAGAAATTTTGGCTTTTGTATATAACTTTAAATAACTAAAGATACTTCATATGAAAAAAAAATATATATTCAGGCCACTTTTATGAGACTTTTTGAAAAAAACCACTTACACCATTTTATGCCATTTAAAGATATACCATCAAAATATACCCCAAGAATATAAAATGTGATAAAAATGAAAAATTTTGGCTAATAATGAACCAATATGATATTTTTCAAGGAGAAAATGATATTTAGGCCGCTTTTAGTTTTGGTTAAACCAAGGTTTAAACCAAACAACCCTGCTGCATCCCCCCCCCCCAAAACGAGTGGGTCTGGCAGGGCCCGAGATAATTCATTTTCATCAGATGTGTTTCTATTTTTGTTTTTCCCCACTACGAAGTCATATGGGGGGGGGGGGAAGGCGTGAAGATTCTGACCTGGGATTTCACCAAAGATCTCAGCCTAGGGCCCTACTGCGGGATTGGGGATCATGGGTCCCCGTGCCGCTCCCGGTTGAACTCATCGTTGGGACTCACGTGGTTGGAGCCCAGTCAGCCTCTTGATAAGCATATTCACGAATCGAGAGCTGTGATTATTACCATTAACAGAAGAAAAGCACCCGCACAAGAACTCCGACATCTGGCTTTAACTGAAATAATCGTGATGCTAATCATTGAGTCATAAGGTGTTCATCTGAGTGGTCGGTGAATATCTCCTGAGTATGAAATCGAGCATTTATCCTCAATGGTTTAAGTGAGCACTATGATCTCTACAGGGGTAGGGCTGGCAGGGCTCTAGCACGGGTACCCGGGACAAACCCCATTGTTTTTGTTTTATTTTACACCATAAATTCACTATAGAAGAGGCCCCCACAAAAGATCTCAGTGTTGGGAGGACCTAGCTCCAAGAGTGAGGAGGACATGACGAGCACCAAGATTCTCGCGGTGTAAAAAGGAAAAATTTTATTCTGACATGAAATGTGTGCCTTTTTAACTTTTCTTTTTTCCAGATAAAGAGCGCATTGCCTTTTTTTATTTTACCTGCATAGACCTGTTTCCTCTGCTCACAGAATTTCGATATCTGTGCGGGATGATAAAATAACATGCTGCCTTATACAATATAGGGAATTTTTTTTCTCCCCTCAGCAAAAAAAAAATGTACACGGAAGCATTCTCAGACTCTAAACGGCCATATTTTGTGAATTTATTCACCATGAAAAAATGGCGCCTCTTTTATGCACTTTAGTCCATAACCAATAAACGTGTAAAAATAAAATTTCATCAGCGAAAATATGCCTTCTAGAAAATATTGAAAACAATTATACAGTACAGTAATATTACATGTGAGAAAGACATCAATGAAGTAGAACCCCTTCCGCCACCTATCAAATAAAACTGTTACAATTATTCCATTGAAATTAGCAACTGAATTTTGATTAATGTGCCTCGTGAAAAAAAACATAACATGATATTAGTTAATATTTTACAAGCAATAATATTAGTTAAATTATCAAGTTTGCCACGAAATTTTAACAGTTGTTATTTGTGTATGGTAAATTAATTGTTAGTAATATTCGCAATGTGTAGCCGTTCTTGATATATAGTTATGAATAAATCCACCGAAGATCTAGGATGGTTGCCTGACTAAGGGCGATATTCACCGACATGGTTTAAACTACAGTCGCAATTTTTGATAAGATCGATTGGTTAAATTCAGGTTTTTAACCAATCTATTTTGATCTCTTATCAAAGGATTGTGACAACAGCTTAAACCATGTCGGCGAATACGGCCTTAAGCTACACTTTGCGTGTTTTACTGACGTTCTTTTACCACATACAAATAGCAACTGTTAAAATTTGAAAATAAACTCAACAATTTAACTAATATTATTGCTTATAAAATACAAAATAATATCGTGTATTGATTTTTTTTATGCGGTACATTAATCAAAATTCAATCACTAATTTTGATCGAAGAATTGTTTCATTTAATAGGTGGCGGGAGGGGTTCTATTTCGTTGATGTTTCTCACATGTAATACAGAGTGATTCTAAATTCATGGGAGAAGCTTCAAGAGGTGATATAAAACACCTGAACAAGCACTTTTGGTCATAGAATAAGTGGTCGAATCGCAATAGCAAAGGCGGTAGATGGTGTTTTAGAGAGTGCACTAAAGCACTTCACCAAAAACATATTTTCAGACTTATTTGCGCTACCATATGAGCTATCATTCATTCGAGGGTGCATATGCACCTTCGGATTGGATTGGAGTTTTTTATTGGTGCAAAGACCATCAAGGTTATGCTGCGTCAAACAATTATAATGACGTAGGATTTGTGTTACCGGGTTGCACCATAAGAAAGCCCGCCACATTACAATACCCTGCACCCTGGTAATGAGCATCGGTGTACATAAGATCGGCCTTTAGAGGAGCACATTCGGTTTGTGGGGGAAGCACAAGGAATCTCTCCCAAAGAAATTTCGAGCTACTAACATTCAAAAAGCATTTTAAAATAACAGAAACTGATAAAAACAACACACGGTATATAAAGGTATTTACTTTCGATATTTTCATTTTTTACTAAAATATTTGAAAATATTTTTAATTTTTGATCGTGTCTTGGGGAGAGCACCTGCCCCCTATGTTCTCTCTTGCGCACGCCTCTGGTCACAAACGTATGAACTCAGGGCAGTCACTTCGCTAGAATATTTCGCTGCAACGTATAAATAAAAAGGTAGGAAAAACTTATCTTTATGCTGCGCTTGTACAGGCAACATAACGTGAGGAATCACGATTTTAAAAACTAAAAAATGTGAGGAGTGTCATTCTTTTATTTTCGATAAGTAAATTTTGTCTTTGGATTCAGAATAAATATATTAATTAATTAATTTTCATGTTTTTTCCATAAAAGTGAGTGAAAGCACATTTGTGACACTTGATTGAATATGATTTTTCTTCAAGTGATTTTTAGTAAATTTTATGTAGAATTTTAATGCGTTACATGATCATCATCCATTTTCAATCCACTGCTGGATGAAGGTCTCTCCTCTCAATTTTTCCATTCTGCTTTGTCTGATCACGACCACCTTATATAGGAGGTCGTGGTCTGATGCTTTAGCCATCCAGTTGATTCCAGCCACTTTCCTGATCTCGTCAATCTATCTTGCGTGGGGACGCCTTCTCGGACGTTTAATAACACGGGGGCACCAATCTAGAATACTTGTGGTCCATCTGTAGTCTTGTCTTCTTGCAATATGTCTAGCCCATTTCAAACGTTTAATTCTTTCCGTGATATCATATACCTTCGTGTGGCTCCTTATGCGATCTCCCAGTTAAAAAGGTTTCGCCAAAGAGAGCAACAGATCTACAACGGTAAAAATATTCAATCATTACACTTCACTCATAGTTCGAAAAATAAATTGCAGCACTATAACAGGCAGAAACAAACTTCACGTTAGGTTCACAACACGGACACACGCATTCCGTCACGTACCAATTCGTTAGAAGTTTTGCAGAGGAATATACACGTATGAGCTGCATGTGTGATTTAGTAATATATTAGTAGTGATACATCCGTGACAGTGGCAATGCATTGATTACCGTTCATTTACGGGAATTCGACGGATGTCGGTGATGTTTTCTTTGGGGAACTTTTCTGCGAGTCCCGATCGACCTTTAGAAGCGTTGGGGAACATCAACAACTTTATTCCCTCTCATCAACTTTAGCAAAGTTTCCGGTCATGCTTTCCTTATAAACATGGTTCATTTTGTTGATGCCCTTTATTTTCTCTCAAAGTTTTTACGTAGTTTCAATCACCCACCTTGTATAAATGGCAAATTAGCTTGTTTACCATAACATTTTCTGCAGCCAAATTTTACGAAACAAGTAATGTTATGGATGCTTCTACATGTGATGACAATATTTCGAAAAAGCGGGGCATTCCATTAAAACACAAAAATCGCGTTTAATTTACGATTTAAAAATTTCAAAAGTGAGCTTTTTTAGTGAATTTGGCAAAATGAGCATTTTTCTTAAAACGATAATTGAATACTTATATGATGCGTGAAATACGGTGTCATATGTCACCGTAATTCTACGCTGTGTTTCTAGCGACAAAAGTCGAAATTAGCGAATCTTGAAGATCTGCTCTCGTCATTTGATAATCACGCCCCTTTACGGCAATAATAGTAATTCTTTGCAATCCAGCGAATTTCGCACAAATTCTCATAACCATCAATATACATCACATCTTCCCAGAAGATTTACGCTGAGCGAGATGACGTTTCCACAAGTCGTGTGGAAATAAACAATTTCGAACATTCCCATTTGCCACTGCTCGAAACCAGAGAAACATTTAAATTGTCTGGCCATGAAGAAATAAATGTATTGCGAGAGAACGCGCGTGTTTTGCAAGTAGAATGCTTTGTAATCTGGCCAAGAAGGGATTGCTTTTGAGTGTCGTTCGTTTAACAGCGCCGAGACGATCAGTGTATATACATATACTACACACACATACACAGGTCTAGGAGCACAAATAAACTTTTCTCATTTTGGAGGCTCAAAAGCCCCGGCAATTTCCAGAAAGCTGATTTATTTAACAAGCAAAAAGAAGGGGAACATGACTTTTCTTTTTAAAAAATGACAAAAAAAAAAAAAATAAGAGTCTTGCGAAACGACTTCCGTGAGTTTAAGGCTTCGTCGACTGCTCGTGTGCCAAAAAAATTATCCGAAAGGAACACTTTCCTCCATGATACGACGCTTTAACACGACTTAAACCTTTTTTTCTTAAATTTATTTTAGCTTATTATTTACAAGACGTTTCCTCAAAGTCAGAGCAAAGCTGCCTTTTGATTAATGAAGCACAAATTTCTTCATCCGTAAGGTAGAAGACCTCTTTTATTTCAACATGTAACAGCCGTTGAAGAAAGGCCGCTCGTGCGAAATTATATTTCATTTCATAATGTATAGGTATTGCAACTTGTTTTATTTGTGCATAAACTACTACTAATTAACCGTATACATGCACCTCGTAAATATTCCTCTGGGGAAGTTCGAACGAATCGGAACATGCAGGAATGTGGTGTTGGTGCGCGCGCGCGTGTGTGTGTGTGTATGCGTGGCCCTAGCGTATCAATGTTGTCAGATTTATGCTTTTTCGTGTTATACAGATGCTACCATCCGTCTGTCAAATTTCGAAGTGAAAATTTAAATACTGGGCATGAACTGCAAGCTTTGTCTCAATTGGTATTTTACACTTGCTATCGAGTTCTTGGGCGTGGTTAAGGTGCTTGCAATCGTCTATCTTCGATAACTAAATTTGGAAGAATGCAGTATCGAATCAGACAATGATCTCTATAGAGAAGGACAATCTTCTTGTGTTTTTTTTAACCCGGGGCCGTCATCGGAGCATCATTGGGCCCTTGGGCAGAGTGATTTTTCTGAGGCCCCCTACTCGGTTAGAGAAATGCCTATCAGTTTACATTCTTACCCTTGAAAGTTTTAACCAGATTTCATTTTCCTTAGGGTCCCCGGGTGGGCCCGTGCGTTTAGACCCGCTGTTTTGACCCTTCTGATGCATGGTATTAAAATCCAGCGTGAAAGAGCCCAGCATAAAATTATGGATGTGAGCTTTCCCGCCTATAACGCCCAACCCCGTGCGACTAAATCCTTTTAGACATGACTTGAATTTTGGTGTCATTTAATATGTTGTTTTTAGTATGATACCGCTGTGTCTCGGTACCATTACAAAACGGTACTATCGTCTGATATCATGGAAGCACCGATGCAGCTTCCAAGGCCAGCTCAACAAAATCGTGGACCTCCTGGCCGAACAATGCACGTGTGTCCTTCGTGGTTCGATAGAATTGATTTGCTATGCAAGATCATATCAAAGGGCCCCCTCACGCAGGCTAATACTATAACTAGGTATATAGGTAAATACTATATACCGTACGATAGTATGGTTCTGAGGTACAGATATGCAACCTCTATTTCTTCTTGATTGTGGTGCCACCCTAAATAAGAAGCTTGTCGGAAAGTAAACCGGTTACCCGTTGCATCATCTTCAGCTCATTGTAGGATGCTTTTACGTTGCTTAAGCCGGGTTTTCCAAGGAGTAGAACTTTTGCGCGTGAAAACGCTGATTGGTTAAAACCGGAAATTCATGTTTCTTTGAACAAAACGCGCACGCAGCGTTTTTACGCTGCGTGCGCTGTAGAAACCTGCTAGAAACTAGAATGGCTGCACCCAACTAGTGTCATTATCTAGGCTATTGATGGAACCAGTGCTCATGCACCCTCAATCATGCTCTTTACTGGTGTCACACTACCACTTTACTGCACGGCAACTGCGATCATATCACCGTACAGCAATTTACTGCCGATTGAGTTGGGTCAGAAATGTAGGCACCATCTATCGGTGGTCGCTTCGAGTTTAGTAAGGAAAGAAGTTGTTATCTATGTCCTTCCTGAGTATCAAACCCACGACCTGACGGCAGCATCCATGTTGATAGGCGAGCATCTTATCTTGCATTACTTGAATAGTAGTCCAGTATGGTACAATGGGCCACTCGGGTCCATTGGTATCATACTGGACTACTATTCAACCACGTGTTTATGCTTACAGGGTCGTCTGCAGTTGAAGTGGTGACATAGCCCTTTATTAGGTGCAAAAAGCCACGCATAGAGCAGTTTGGAGAGGTGGTAGCAATTGACGCTGAACACTTGGTGTCGATCAGGCATCTTTTCAACCTGTTGCTCGTGAGCGCCATGTTCCTGAAGCAACAAGAGTGCTCAATGCTCATGCGAGATTTCGGGCTCGTGATCAACTCTTCAATTAAATACCTTGTAAAAATTGCATTTGAGAATTACGATTAATGCAGATTTCATGCATGGATATGTAAATGTTTCCTAAGGCATAATATGCTCAACTCGCTCCCCTTGACCTCAAACCCTAATTTTGCGAGAATTAGCTAAGTGGTACATTTGCAGATAACTTGAGTGGCCTCGCAGTGCAGTTTTACATCACTTAAGAGGCAGTACATTTCCAGATCACTTGAGTAGCCTGCAACGTATTTACAGATGACTTAAGTGACCTGTTCCAGTGGTCAGTTCCATCAGATCATACAAGCGGTCCGTGCCATATTTACATATCTAATAAGTGAACAACAGCGCATCCACAAATCACTCAAGTTGCCCACAACACAGTTTCTGATCACTTTAGCGGCAAGCAGCACATTTGCAGATCACTTGGGTGGCCCACCGCATCGTTCCAGTTCATTTAAGTGACCCGTGACACACTCACAGGTCATTCAAGTGGCTGTCGAGTGCTTGTCACCTGCGACACGTTTTCACACCAATGAAGTGGCCCTCAGGCTCCTAAAAGTCGAGCGCCTTTGCCGTAGGGGGGCGGGGAGGTGTTCTTTTTCGATGACAAGTATAGGCCGCGCTCGCGACAAGTTGAAAACCCCTGGTGTAGATGTTGGAATGATATCGGCTTTTGACATAAATGTTTCAAAGTCCAACCAAACTGAGATCTTCAAAAGATTTCTACTTCAAAAAAAACCCATTTGGTGAATAAGTTTATACGCAGATGTTATTTTAGAATTGCCAACAGGTTCGGGCAAGAGATTTCCTTCCCACAATCCCCGTGTCTCGGAATTTTTCCTTGTGAAATGTCGGACGGGTGGGCAGTCTTCGAATGCTTTCATCTCATAAAACAAACAGCAATTGACACATGCTTCGCTCTTTCTTTGTTTACAAACCGTCATTTCGTAGTAGAAAGTCAAGATGGCGGCCTTCAAAAGACGCGACAAGATCGTGACCGATAAAGAATATCCACAAGGTCGAAAAACTCTAGCCGGAGACATCGTCATGTGGTTGTGGTGTTGCAAAAAAAAATGCTAATATAAACTTTTACATGTGGTTTTTCTTGTTGGTGGTTTCGGGGAAAGGGAATGGTAATGGCTAAAATAAGACATTGGCTTCCATCCATTCGTTAAAAGGAAGGAGTAAAGTTTATATCATTTTACGCGATTTTCTCCAAGTTTCTGCGCCTCTTTTTTGAAACAAGATGTGGATGGAGCTTCAATAATGTCTTTTTTCATCTGATAACAAAATCCTTTTAATGATGATTCGTTCCGCCAACCGAAGCTCATCGCCAAGAAACAAAAAAAAAAATTTTGGAAGCAATTTTTTGGTGGAATCTTCTCATGTCTCCAGTTAATATTTCATTTTCTCACCAATACGTTCATTAAAAATAAATTCTTTTGGATTCCGCGGTGTCTTCAGCAGCCATGTCTGTGGCTAAATATGCGTTGGATGTGGGCTGGGGGTTTTTCTTCTTCAATACTTCTTTTCCACTTACGAATGGATAAAAGCAGTTACATTCACCGACTTTCTTGTAAATAATATCTTCTCTGAAATCTAAAAAGAGTTAATGATAAAAACGAGGTAATGACCTTTTCTACGAGGATCTCGGAATGTTGATGGTTTACCTTTCGGTTGAAATTCTGATGAAGTTCCGTTGGAATGGCGATGATTCAGTCATTTCATAACCTTCTCGGAATGGCACTGATTATGAAATATCATGGACATTTCGCTGGTCATAGAAACTTTGGTGCATTCGTAGAGTTCATCGCATGCTCCATAGAGCTCTCATTGTACAAATGTCTTGTTAGTGTTCCTTCTTTTCATTGCACGCTATATCGCCACAGGGCAATTTATTACCGCTCTTTATAGAGCAGTGGTTCCCAAACTTTTTGAAGCGCGACCCCTTTTTTGACAAGAATTTTATCGACAATCTCACTACATAAAGTGACGATATGTCCCGATTTTCGGGATATTTCTGATTTTTTTTTTTTTTTTTGTTAATACAGTCGAATCCCGTTTTAACGAATGCATTTATGGCGGGGAAAAATCTCGTTTTAACGAAAACTTTTCTTTCTTATATCCCCCAGATAAGTTTACATAAGAGCAATGCAAAAACCTGGAATTCCTTTATAACGAAATTATTTTTCCGATCTCTTGGAGTTCATTATAACGGGGCTGCATAAATTCCGTAATCCATGGTGAATGAAATCATTTTTCAATATTTAGTTGGCAGAACTGTTTTATTATGATTTCAAACTACCACGTGTTTTTTTAGCTTTGAATCCTGGGGACGGTGTCATCAAACACAGCCTTAAGTTAAAACAGAATGTGTATCTTGTACACATGAGCGGAGATACGGGGGAGGCGGGGGGGGGCTTTGCCCCCCAGCATCAAAGGTGAAGTCGACTGATCTAATGCATATATGTATAGATGAATCGACAACAGCATCATCTTGCACCCCCCCCCCCAGACTTCCAAGTCTATCTCCTCCTATGCTTGCACATCATAATGATGCAGAGGAATAACTTGACAAAACGAAACTCAGGGTCACCATTACCAAACGCAGGGGTCCGTGCGAAAATATTCTTGGGTTCCTTTGTAGGAATAATCATTTTTGTTGATTTGTTATATTATTTTGAATGTTCTGTTGTGTTTGGTTAGAACATGCTAACTCCAAAATCACAGTTTCAAGATATAAGCATTTTCATTGTCATTTGAAAACCAAAAATAAAGCATATACACAAATACAAATAAAAATATCACACATCAACTTGTTGTTTAGCCGTTCGAACGTATTTGCGCATTTACCTCACTTCTAATTAGTTATAATTAGCAAGACTTCCTCTTAAATCAAAAAGCCATTTTTTAGAGATATCATGTTCTGACCAAACACCACAGTATTCATAACATTTTCATGGTTGTTGCACAGTCACCCTTGCTCACAAAACTGTTTTTCAATTACAGTAGTATTTTTTCTATTATACAGACGAATCCCGTTATAACGAAACCCAAGAGACCGGAGTCACTTTTATAAAGGAATTCCAAATTTTTACATTGTTGCTATGTACACTTATCTGGGGGATTAGAAAAGTTTTCGTTAAAATGAGATTTTTTTTTTTCACTGTAACAGTATTCGTTAAAACTAGAATCGACTGTAGCAAGTTCCTACATATGCACACTGATATATTGTGTGCATATGATATGCACGTGTACGGACCACTTCATTGGTATGAAAATGTGTCGCGGGCCATTAAGTGATTTGTAACATTACGTTACAGGTCACTCAAGTGATCTGTAAATGTGCCGAAAGCCACTTGAGCGATCTTTCTTTCAAACCGAGCACAACTCAGGTCTATCACGATCTATGGGCAATTTACTACCTGGTGAGTTGTGCCGGAAGTGTTACTGTGTGTGTACCTAACAGTCTGAGTGCGCTTGAGCGATCTGGAAATGTGCCGCTGGCCACTTAACCCTTACAGCGTCAACCCCGAAACATCTCTGGTTCTTAAAACGCCCTCATTTCGGAATTGACGATCCCATCCAGCTCTGTACAACAGTATTTCCATGTTTTCCTTTCCCCCTCCCTCTTGTCAATCAACTGCCAGTGGGCGGAGTCAGCTTTTGTTCAAAGTGAAATAACAAAAGGTGAGAGAGACGATATATATTTTTTTCCTTTCCCTTCGAGGTTGTTGCGTACAGCATAAATAACAGAATACGATAGTTTTTTATTATTAGTATTTTGTGTTGGGAGAGGAAGTATTGGTATCAGCTAGCAATCAGGGAAAAAAAATTTCTTGAAAATAGGTGGCAGTTTCTAAAAGGTTCGGTAATTCCCAATGCAGCAGTTATAATGCGAATCAGGAAAATTTTAAAAACCGCTGGAAGGGATTAAGTGACGCAGAATGGCACGGGTCACTTTAGTTATCTGTGAATATACAAATACAAATACAACGCCACAACAGGCAAATTGCCCAACGAGGTGGCTGACTTAAGAACATCATGGATCCCCGAGCCATTTTTTGGAGGCCCTACCTACTACTGCTACACCCCAAATGCACCCCCCCCACGGAACCCCCCAACGAACCTGTACATGCGGGAATGTGCGTGTATGTGTAGTGCAACCTGACGTAAAGTTTGTTTCTATGTAATGTTTGTTATGTGTAGTGCTGCCATCTGCCACCAGTTTTTTTTCTAACTATGAGTGAAGTGTTATGATTGAATGATTTATCGTTGTAGGACTGTTGCTCCCTGTGGCGAGACTTTTTAACAGGGAGATCGGCTCGCATTTGCGCCTTGAAGTTGGGAACCACAGAAAACCAACTTCAGCCGACCACCACTGTGGGGTTCGAACCCGGATCCTCGCATCGCGAGTCCGTCACTATAACCACTCGACCACCACAGCGGCATTCTGTGGCGTCTTAATTCATTTTTGTTTAAATTCAAGCATGTATGTTATAGAGCTGCAATGTGATGTCGAATGAGCTAAAAACTCATCGATGAATTAAGTAGAAGGGGGAACATTCGATTATTTTCCGTAAATATTCCGAAAGCATTAGTTGATCGATATCGTTACATGTTTTTATTCAATCGGCTTACGCCCATCATCAAAAACTAAAACTAATTGCTGTTCCAATCAGTTTATGTACAATATTTCTGCATTAACAGTATGTTGTTATGGTGTACGCGACTTATAGTTTTTCCTCGCGATATTTCACCCACGTTTTGTTGTTTTAACTGCGAAACGTCCCGGCTCATTATTTCGATGAAGGATGAAGAGAAGTGTCAAAAACTATAAAAAACTTGATTCTAAACAGTCATAAAGTGTCATTTCGACCGTGAAAGAGGCCACAGACTTTTGAAAGAGCCCGGGATTTGAATCCCTCCCTTTCCAAACGCACGCACTTGGAAATAATGAAGACAGCGATGTATCATCAGCAGTAGCGTAGAAATGATACATATATTCGCTGTCGTATCTTCTTCCGCCAAGTGGTCTGACCTTGCGCCACTCTTCTTATCGTGGCTTATGAAGATAAGCAGTATTATGACCTTAAGAATTATTATTTGCTTACTTTGGCTCCTTCCCAATATTTCCGGGCACCAAAGAGTTTTCGAGAGAGCCAATCATTTTCTTAACAAATATTTAAAAAAAAAACTTTTTCCCCTGTTTTTTTTCGTAGAAATCGCTCCTTGATTGGTTCTGTTTATTTTACTTTCACGAGATGAATTTAAATGGCGATAGACCTGAGTTGTGCTCAGCATAAAAAAAAAATTTACTTTTACGAATTAAGCACCATGAATTCACTTTTCTGTATCTGCGTTAGTCTTCTACATCCAGCCCAACCTTGACTCCCGCTCTGTCCCCATAGGGGTGCGTTAGTCCTCTTAAAACATACTTCTTTGAAACATACAGAATAGTATATTCCGTTCTGGTCAAGTTAGACATGACATGATCACCAGCATTCTGCCACCGGACTTATCCTGATGCCAAAATCTCTCCCAGCCCGGCTTTATGGCAGAAGGAATCTACGAAGATTCAGTGCAAAACAGTTCAGCACCAACGACACAGCGCGGACAGTTCAGTGCTATCACATGTTATTCAAAAAAATAATCATAAAGATATAAATGAAAAAAAAATGATTAATGCCGTAATTTAAAAAATAGGAGAGTGTCCCTGTCTGCTATGAAGTAAGCGTTTCCACAATGCAAACAAAGAGGCTGCTTTTTCCATTTATCACACTGTTTATAGCGTCGATTAGCTGCATTTAGCGTTCGTACCAGCCAGAGAGGTAGTTAAAAAGTCTGAAGATAGATAGTGAATACTACAGAGACAATGAAGATTTATATGATATTGTAAATTATTTCGAAGACACCTGGATTGGAAGGCCAACATAAAGAAATCGTAAGAGAGGTCCAAAATTTGCAATAGAATTATGGAATCAGTTCGACGCCACTATTGACGGCTTTGCAAAAAAAAAAAACTATGCAATAATATTGAGGGCTGGCATAATTCGATAAGTAGCGATATTGAAGTCCATCATCCCAATATTTGGCTCTGCAGAAAGAGGAGAAACTAACAGAAATTAAATTAGAGCAATGCATCTCCGCTCAAGAACATTCTAAGCGTCGTAAAAGAGCTAAGAGACTGAAAAAAAAGAATTTTTGAAATAGCTCAATATTACGAGAATCGAGCATCAGATGAATTTCTACGAGGAATAGCACATAATTTTCAGCTGCAAGCGTAACTCCTTTTTATGATACGATGATGATGCATTTTTTATGACGACATATTCGTGTCAGAAAAAGAAAAAATTCTAACCGCACTTTTTATTTTCAAAATCATTTCAAAGTATTTTGAAAGCATACCAGTCCTAAGTCTAGAAAAAGTGGGGAAAGGAAATTGGTATTCACAAAACACAATCACTGCGCTGAATCACTCGACGCTAAATTGTCCTGAGACCTCGATGAATCCTGTTGAAATTCGCCTATGTGAAAATCGGATCTATATTGCAGAGGTAATTCGTCTGTGGAAAAAAAAACCCAAGTTAATCATTGGGATGGGAAATGCTTATTGTTCATAATAAAGTGCTTTCTCTTCAGCTGTGTTATTGTTTAACTGATACTTTCTTCTACATTGAGGTAAGCGTGGATTCCAATCGTGGTTGGTGAAGGGCCAATGGAATACATATATCATATTTCTCGCAGTGGTAGTCGAGGATGTCTATGAGGGTTTCAAGTATTCATAAAAGTCATAACGAAAATCATAAGTCGACGTTGTTTACCTTGATTTCCAAAAGGCATTCGATCGGGTCCAACATGGGAAGCTTTTGAAGCGTTTACGTATAAGATTGGGACTGAGGGAAACTTGTTGAATTGGATACAATAGATGTTGAGAGAGAGGGTCATAACGGGTTATGGTGAACGGTGAATTTCCCGATTAGACATGTGTGAAAGTGGAGCCCATGCTTTTCTCACTTTTTACCGATATACTCGATCAGGTTATCGATGAGATTGTTAATAAATTCTCATATGACATGAAACTAATGGGAGTAGTCGGGACTCCATGCAATAAGGGGTCATTCAATTCAAGTATTACGTCAGCATCGAGGGGGGGGGGAGGGGGTTTCGGATTCGCTGACTTTTGATGACAGGGGGGGGGGGTTGAAGGTTGCTTACGTCATCAACCACCCCTTTTTGAAGATATAAAATATTCGAAGCTGCTGACGAAATTTTGCTGACGGGGGAGGGGGGGTCAGTGTTTTGCTGACAAGGGGGGGAGGGGGGTCAAAAATGGCTGAAAATCTGCTTACGTAATACTTGAATGGCCCCTAAGGAGATGCTCCAAACTTTTTTTGTTACTAAACAAAAAAAACATACATATGCTGCACATCAAAAAATTATGTTCTTTGACGTAGTGCACAGATTCAGTCATATTTTCGCATATTTTTCCTTAGATCAACAGAGGAATATATTTTTAATAATTTTAGAATGTATTGTGTTATTTTAGGATCTATTATTGTTGTAATATAGATTATTGAGGATATAAAGATATAGTGATTGGATCTCATGTTATTTGTATCATTAATTGCATGGTATAGAATTAGATGGATTCATAATTTTTGGAGTAGTATATCTTTAAGTCTTTTGGAATAAATGTTTTATTTATTTTCGGCACTTGATATGAATTATTTAATCTGAAGTTCTCTATTTTGTTTAGACGTTGATTTCCAGAAGGCATTCGACCGATTCCATCATGGGAAGCTTTCTAGCCATTTATTGTTTAAAATTGAAAATTTTATTAGCCTATGAATATAGTTTTGCCATATAGTTTGTGCCGTTCTGTTTTATTGTTGCTCGGTGAGGTTCTTGTTATTCAAGACCTTGTGCAAGTGAATTTATTGAGCATCGAGAATTCCTGATTCAATAGATTCACATGCATTATTTTTTGGCTTTCTAGACATAACAGACATAGATCATGGCTTGACGTAAAGTACACGAGTATTATTCAGCTCCAGACCTCGTCATCGGATTAGGTCTAAAAATAGATTGAAATAGCCTTTTTATTTGAACAAATTATTGAACTGATATCGCAATCGCATATCAACGAATTTAAATAAGTGATTGAAACTGTAAATAAATTCATGGTTTCCACAATGAAAAGCTGTTTTGATTCAGTGAACAGTTAACTTTGTTTTCTCAAAAAAATTAATTTTTTTTAATGGTGGCAGCAGGCGTGGGTTCAAATTCTACCCTGCAATCAGTTTGTTTGGTTTTTATTTTAATTCTGTATGAAGCAGAGCTGCATCTCGCACATTGTATATGAATCATTGGCCAAGATATTTTCCAGGGGACTCGCAGTCTGTGACGACGACGCTCCTTCTTGAATCCACTTCACGAAACACTGCTTTGAAAATAGCCTCTCTCTTTGAAAGACTACTTCAATCCTTGGCTCGATCTTTTTTACGCGACGTCACGAGGTGATGATGGATACTACTACGCAAATGCTGTTTTTTGAGAAGTTTCAAACGATACTCCTCTTCAGTATGGAAAAAAAAAACGAAACGCCTAATAAACTGCTTGCTTCTCAAGCATCAATGAGAGATTTTGATTGGTAACTGGTCACAAAAAAAATTCAAATGCGCGTATATATAATTTTGGAGTAAATCCTACATGGCGTTTTCAACTAAATAATTCTTTATCTAATGCACCAAGCGTGATCTAAGATTATTAATGAGTATATTGAAGCTAAAAAAGGGGTATATCATTTTTAGGACGGAAAAATACACGGTTGAGTAACATGGATGCGACCCCCAAGCTTATATCCTGAAAAACGGTGTCATGCAGTCCGGGTTATAGCAAAATATGATCGGGAAGTGACACGATGAGATGCCGGATGTCTGTTACATTTATGCAGGCAGATCCAAGACAGTTCATTCAATTGCTGTTCCGAATTCAAGATATCTAGAAAGAACGAACATGATCGAGTTGGTTCGAATCATCTTAAATTGGGTTCAAATCTGGAGAATCGAGGGACCAAGCAAAGACCAGCTTGTACTCGAAATTTCGACGTTTTCTTTTGATGCTTCTAGTATTGCTGGCGTAGGTTAGTTACGTGGACCGTGGTGAAAACTCAAAAAAAAGCTAGGGAAACTAATTTAGCTCCTATAACGGCCAGCAAAAATATGAAACGCTCCTATAACGGCCAGCAAAAATATGAAACGCTCCTATAACGGCCAGCAAAATTAATCCTGTATGAAAGCTCTCGAGCTGAAAAGTTTTTACATCGATAAGGTAGTGTTTCATCCATCAGATAAGCGCTGGATTTTCGATGGTAGTGAGGTACAAGTGCCATCTTCTCGCTCTTGTCCCCCATGGGCCTCTCAGCAGGCAGATGAAATAAATGTCCGAAGCCTATGAAGGTATCGCTAACTATAGTTTGACTTCAATGAAGAACGGATCAATGAACCACATGCTAAAACCCTGGTAATTTGACGATTTTTTTCCAGATGAAGATATTATTGAGGTCGTTTCACACTAAGACAATTGCGGAACACTGCCTATAGGCACGAGTTGCGCGATTTGCCCGTAAGAGTGGACGCACCGTAAGATTCTTTAGCTGGCTCCACACCGGCTATGCCACCTAACGCTGGATGTGACTAGAACAGAGAGGACGATTTCACTGGTAGATTTTGCGCAGCCACTCGGAAAAAACCGTTCTTGCGCAGCTCAAATTCAGTAGTGTTGCCGGTATGGACCCCGCTTTTGACGTCTACGGTAATTTAAGCAAGCCCAACGATGCAGCATTGACATGAATGCTACTGCAGGTTTCGATACCAGATGGACTGTAACATACCAAAATCATTTTACGCTATCTAAGGAAATATACAATGCAGATCCAAGCTAGTGGTAACTAGCTTTGATCCACTTGACCAAACGGATAAATTTTTTTAACCCAATTATATCCTTTCAGAGTTGATGTAGCTTTGGATTTGGGTACCAGACTCTGACTGCAATAAATTTTATTGTGGTGATACTATTTCAAATCATAAGCAGAGCCCTATTCCCGCATAAACTTGTGGGAGCATTTGCCTAATACACCAAAATGTAAACATGTATTTACTGATTCGTATCAGCAGATACATGTTTACAAAGGAATGGTGATGTTCACCAAAACACAAGTAATACGAAATACCATTTTGTATGTCTTTCATTGACTTTGAGAAAGCTTTTGACTGTTTTCACATCTGCTGTTGGTTAAAGCTCTAGATGTAATTAGGGTAAAAAAAGAAATATCAATATCATTAAGAAAGTATATGGCAAAGCAACTACAACCATTCGTTTGAATAAAGGAAAAGCAAAGATTAAACTTGGAAAAGGAGTCGGACAAGGCGATACTATCTCACCAAAGCTATTTACCGCTGCTTTAAAAGAAGCATTTAGGCAACTGATTAGGATGAGAAAGGAATTAAAATAAATGGAGAATTTTTCTCAACCAATCACTTTTTGCCGATGACATTGTTGTTATTATGGAGCTGTAATTCAGATGAACTAGAACAAATAATACAAGAACTGGCGAAAGAAAGTATACGGGTGGTTTGAAAATGAATCTGCAAAAGACTAAAGTTATGTTTAACTCCTTTGCCTTGAAGATCATCTTGTTCAACAACACAGAGATAGAAGTAGGAAACTATGTATACCTAGGACTAGGGCCGCAACTGGATATTTTTTCATCCGGGGGCAAAGCGACATTCTGGCCCCTTGCCATGTAGAAGATGCAGTTAAAGGGTGAACTCGGTGCCCCTTCTGGTCCATCTCCCGGGGCACCAGACCCGCCTGCTCCCCCCTAGTTGCGGGCCTGCCTAGGACAAGAAATTACCATGGAAAACACCATCCTCAATGAAATAAACTGAAGAATCAGGATCGGGGGAACGCTTTCGGCAAAAACTGATTTTGAAGAGCCACAAGCCATTATGCCTGAAAAAAAAGTATTAAACAAGTGAAGCTGTTGAATGATACGATATAATATACGATATACTATAGAATGCTTAACGATATGCTGAAGAATTTAACATCTAAAATGGAAATGGGCTTTACATATTGTAAGAACATAGGGCAACAGATGGACCACAAATATTTTGGATTGGTACCCTCGCGCTGTTAAACGTCTGAAAAGGCGACCCGAAACAAGATGGAGCGATGAGATCCGAAAAGTGGCTGGAGTCAACCAGATGGCAAAAGCATCAGGCAAAGTGGAAAACTTTAGAGGAGACCTAGCCAGACCAATCTAGCAGTGGATTGAAAATGTTATAATAAGGGGTGATGAATAAAATAATAAGGTTAATGTGTGCGTGATGATTTACTGATTAACCGAACATCAGTTGCAGGGAACCCCCCCCCTCCCCACCCATGATTCCTACTTTGCCCGAGGGTCCATTCATGTCAAAGTCGGACCCTGATCACAGATTGGACCTTAATGCATCAGTATTTCAGATTATTTCCGCGCCAAGTGCATCGAGAGATCGATGATAGATCATCGAAGAAAAATTAATCGATTCACTGGCGAAATGTCAGCAATTATAATCGCGATTATACTTGCCAGTCTGAGAGAGAGACCTTCGAGTCGTTTCTCTTATCGAGTTATGGATCAACCGAAATCATTTCAACGCACAGAGTCTCACTATGTCGAAATCAACGCCATTAAACGCCACTTACAGCAAAATTGAAAAAGAAAATGAAATAAAATTCTGCCGATATAAAATGTGATTATTCGTTTTGATTGAGAGCCTTCAAAAGAAGAAGAAACGACTTCTTGAAATGGCCGTTGATTGAGGACCTCGAGATGGAAATAAACAAACGCTTTAGATCCGAATCTGACGGATATTGGACAAAAGAGTTATTGAAGAAGAGGAGAATCACGTGATCTCGCAGACGCACATGAACACGGGTTTTCATGTGTGTTTGTGTGTACTTTATTCCATCAACGGTCCGTAGGATTAAATTTTCTCCAATGAGTAGTCGGTTGTAAGTGCTTCGTATGAGAGTAAAAGAGGTCTGTCATTTCACCAGGGTCAAGGTCCTCGTTTCGACAGTGGATGCTTTTCTGAAAGAAAAGGCAGGAGAGAATTAAGGACTTCCTGCCCTCGAATATAATCTACAGGAAAACAAAAAAAAAAGGACCATAGCTTTTGTCGAAAAGGAGAAATGCTAACTTAACCGCAAGCAATCGCAATTATTGTCGTACGTTTGGACAACCGAAGAGGACGGTTTTTTTTTCATCGCTCGGTGTCTTATTTTGTGTGCGTGTTTGTAGAAAAGTTAATCTTGGAACTAATTTTCTTCGAATAAGGAAAATAAACAGTTTCGGAATCTTGTTGACTTGCTGTGAATTATCTGGCCAACACGACTTTCACTGCGAGCGCACGTTGTGTGTGTTTGTGTTTTTACGATACCGAGAGACTTGTCTGGAGTTTTTTCTGTGACTTCTCCGTTGCGAGGAAATAGATCCAGATGCCGCCTGTCGATGACGATGATGGTGTTCGAGTCCAAAGTCAAAACGAAACGTTTGATTTGTCAGCAGTCTCGAACCAACATTATCAGGTATATTCATTTTTTTTCCCCTCTCGTTATTATTTTATCCATCTTTGTTGGGCTTTCTAATGATTTTTTTCTCGTGTTTTGCTCATCACTCAATCTGATACAGGACTGAAACCACATATAACGAGTCTCTCTCCCACCCCCATAATGTGTGAATACTGCTGAATAATGCTCTGCAGGCTTTGCAGTATAAATAATGTACTGTCGCATTGAAATAAAATTTTGAGGTGAGTCAAAAGAGTTATGCGATATTCGTTTACGAGTGTAGTTTATGGCGTATATGACAAATGTGGCCAAAGCTGATCTCCACTGGAGAGTTACCCAATATTTAATTCATGACCGGATGATTAATTGTGTATTATTTAAATTCATGTTAGAGGGTGCAAACATGCATATGCAGCTCTTCCAAACTTAATAATGCTTGCTTTTTGGGACTGAATCGGGTCACAATCCAGTGGAAAATCAACTGGAAATATTTTTTCTTGCAAAAATTTAAAGTTCTGTTGAGAGAGAGATTACAGAGATGTAATCAGAGCGTTTATATATACCTGATGATACACGAAACCTCATTCATATTACAAAAAATTTAAGCCAATATCAGGGTGTTGTGCTCCGTGCGATCGTGATCTGAGAGATCCGTACTCTGTGTGTGACCGAGATAAATGCAGTCGTAGTCTGACCGACCAAACCCTTTAGCCCGTGATACACATGCTACTAATAAGTAGCGCGAAAGCATGTTCCTTTCTAGCATATGAACCCTATGAGATTGTTAGTAACATTTTCTCGAATGTTACAATAATCTTATTGTTTCCCCCCCCCCACACACACACATATATATATATATTTATTTATTTATATGTTTCTACAGAGCAAAAAAAAACCAAATTTCGTTTATAACGAGAAGTCCGTTACAACGACAATTTTGCCTCTGATTGTGAACTGTCGTTATAACGGACTTTTACTGTATTTGGAAAATTTCTGTGCTAGACATTTATTTGCTATAATTAGCTAGATGTCCTTGTTATCGTCTCAATAAATTACAGTAGTTTTCTTCAAAACTCACACAAATTTCTGACTTACGAACAATTCAACTTACGGCAAGGCTTGACAAATCCCAAGTGCCAGGTCACCATGGTGATTAAAAAATCGGTATTGGCACCTAAAATTTTCTGTATGTGATTGCTAAATGGGAGTCCATAAACATAACAAAATTTTATGATTTCATAACAGTGTGTGTCTTTTAACATAGGTAAAGGATATAAAGTCTCTGAAAAAGTGGGAAAAAACATTACTTAGGAACTTTTTCTTTGATCAAAATGATTCTTGGTTCCTAAGACCAGGATTACACTGTAAAAGTTTTAGAAAAGTTTGTTTGTAAAACTTGCAACTAATAAGCAACGTATCGATTGCATTCGAGTAAATGCAGCGAACAAAATTACAATCGAGCAACCATAGGTTTATTGGTTGTTGTGGTTTTTTCAAGTTTTATAAAAGATCTTTTATCAAACTTTTATAGAGTAATTCCGGCCTAATACACAAAAAACTTAAATGCGTAAAAATGTAACTAAATGTGTGATACCAGATTTTTTTTTCCCATCAATGCTAACAAAATTGAATGATAAGTAATCCTTATAGAGAGAGGAAATGGATTGCAGAGTTAGAACAGGTTTCCTAGCTACCCGGAAAGTCAGGGAAATAAAAAAAGGTCAGGGAAAGTATAAAACATTTGGCAAATGCCTGGGAAGTATGCAAATATTTGATAAAAGGGAGGAGAAAAGTTCCGTGAAAGTAAAAAGCTGAAACTCGGAAAAACAAATTTGAAATTTGGAGGGTTAAAATTTTGAATTATATTTCTTTCTTTCGGAGTTTTGGTCATAAAAATGATCAACAGATGGGGAACCCTGTGAAATCGCTAGCTATGGTAATATAATGAGGTAAAATTCGGTCTTTATTGTCGAATCGAAAAATATAAAAGGATTTTGCGCTGAGAGCACAACGACATTTATGTTGGTTGCACACAGCACGTAACTAATATCAGGTACGCCAAATATCATTAACCTTTACATCGGCAATGACAAGATATCTCGTCCAACTTGATCCCCTTTTATTTCAGCAATCACGAAACGTATCTCGGCTCAGCCTTACAACCCTATAATTTCGGCAATCCCTGGCCCAGCTACTGCTTTTAGTCATATTTCCCATTCCCCCCCCCCCACTCAAGCCTGCCAATGAACTGTCAGTGGGCGGAGTCAGCTTTCATTCAAAGCCTGATAACAGTAGGAGCGAGACGATGTTTTTCCTTTCCGTTCGAGATAGTGCAGGATTATTGCTTACAGCATAAATAACAGAAAACAATAGTTTTTCGGTTCCTTGTTTTTTTATTACTATTTTCGGTGTTGGAGAAACAGCATTTATCAGCTCACGCAATCGGAAAGAATATATTACTCTTGAAAATAGGTGGCAATTTCTAGAAGGTTTAATGATTTCTACTGTGGCAGTTATAATGCGAATAAGAAAATTTTAGGAGCCGCTTAAAGAGTTAAGTCGTGTTGCCCAAAGCCCCGCGTTGTAAAGCAGATGCGGGTCCAGTCCGATGTGGTGGAAGGAGCGAATTGTATGAGTTAGTTTGATCGTTCCGTATTTTACGGTACATAATATTCGGCTCTTGGGAGGGGCAGTCGTTTCCATTCCCCCCCCCCCCCGTAGCCATGGCTGAGCGAAAGCAGACATCGTTGGCTGCGAATGAAGCTGAAGACCTTACGCTGCGAATGAAGCCGAAGAAGACACATCTTCAGCTTCAAACGGAGCGAAGGAAGATATCTTCAGTTGCGAATGGTGCTGTGGCAAGCGGATACAAGACGATGTGTCGGAGAAGCGACTTATTATGTAGGTGCATCGGATCATTTGTATTTTACGGGGGGAGACAGATAAATTTTCTTCATATTCTCCCATCACTCCCACTGGATCCACGCTTGCCGTTAAAACAAATCCGACGATTTTAAATAAGAGCCTGAAGGTATTCAAACGAACTCGGCATCTCACATTCCAGGACAGTTCGTCACATTAATGACTTATGGAAAAAAATAAATACTTTAAAGTAGATGACTAAAAAATATTGCAAAACCTTTTGACTCACACTCGCGATGACATTTAAAAATACATTTTTGCTTTCAGTTTCTTTGAAAAAGCTTCTCCGCTTAAAGGACGCTTCTCCTTTTTTTTTTTCTTTCGCTTCCATGTCCTTCTGCAGGTAAAGAGTTCCTCCAGAAGGAAGCACAGATTCTTGAGATAGTATCCGAAGACTGACTAAAACCTTATTGATTATTAGCCAGTCATGGCGGAAGTCGTAAATGGAATTTCTATCCAGTCTATGAGCAATGAAGAAGAGCTCTACAAACTGGTGAGTGTGTGTGAAGATCTTCTGGCTTGATTAATTTTCTTAATTATTAATGCATTGATGGGCTACTTAACAATTTATCTTGCAACTCTTCTAGACTTTAAGAGAGGTATGCGATAAAATATTTATGCTTTATTATTCTTACGCTCACTAAGACGCAGATCTTGAATCCAATGTTTGCATTGCTACCAAGCCTAAACAAATCTCCAAAAAATTTGCGTGCCTGGTCAAACTTTATACTTACCTTGGGCAATAGGTTTGTCCAGCCTTGATTGCTACCCTTCGCTATCCATTAACACTGCGAGTGTATATTATTTTGTGAATTGTTGTGTACTCATTCCTATTTATTTGTACAAATCGAAATTTCTACACTATCAAAATGAGCCCAAAAAAAGATGGAAACTCGAAGATGGAAAATCGACTTTTCAGCAAATTCGCTGGGACATACCTATTTTGTACTTCGCGAATCATAAGGTTCTTTTAGATCACTGGTGCACAACCTTTTCAGTTTTCTTTGGGACGAATATGCGTAATGGTACCGCTCCAGTGGCGTATTTACAGAGGCGCTTAGCTGGCTATAGCAGGGCCGTAACTAGGATTTTTGCCGCCCCCAAATTCAAAATTCAACAATTTTATGATGGTTTCCTTTGTTTCCACTTGAAATTGCCGCCCCCCTAAGTTTTTCCGCCTGGGGCAGTTGTCCCCCAGCCCCCTATTACGGCCCAGGGTGGCAAGTTCAAAGGGGCGGCAGATTTGAGAGATGAATGATGACCAAGAAAATTAGAATAGGAAATGGGGGGGGGGCGAAATTTGTACAACACCTTAATAATATTCCGCCTTTGCCCAGACAGCAAGGGACTAGGTCAGTCAGTGACCAAAGAAGTGACGGTGATGAATGAAGAATTTAAGGGAAAAAAATATCGTCTCTGTATGGTATAATGATCAGTACCCGGTATGCAGGAGGTCCTGAGTTCGATTTCCTGTGGAGAGTATGACACTTCCCCTCCCCCAAGTTCAAATCGGCATAATATCCGGATAGTCTATTGATACGGTGATCTAGACTCTCTCTAGGTCCTAGAGAATTTGGAAGCACGTGAGTGAGCAAAAGAGTAACTTAGAGCGAGAGAAAGCATATGAATGACCAAATGAGTAACTTTAGAAACACAGATGTACTTGTAGGAGTCAGGCGGAGGTCAAGACGGTTATAGAACAGGGTGGCGAATTCGAGAAAAGAGTAGTCAAGAAAATTAGATTTGAATGGAAGAAGAGCGGCAAAGTTCGTGTAGCCCACAGGTAACAAAACCATAAATGCACCTCTGTCCTGCTCGCGATGCCCTCTCCAAGGGTTGGACTAACAGGGCTCCAGCCCCTGGGCCCGAGGCAGTTACCATTACTTTTTGTTTTTTCATGCTACAAATTTATATATGGTCAGACTCTGAATAGTTCACAGGCTAATTCTTCAACATCATTATTACCGAACTAGTTCTGCACGGTGCGGAGCAGGAGAACTATATATAGTGCTAAATAATAATAGAGACACCCCCCCCCCCAATCAAGCTGTTGCCATAACGTTTGCAGCATGAGGTAATCTAAAATCATGTCATCCTCTTTATCGCTCAGTACATATAGTGCAGTTATAAGATGCTCATCTACCACCATGTAGGTAGCAATCAAGTCCGCGGTTTCGGTCCTGGGGAAGGACATGGGTAACAAGTTCTTTCACTACAGAACCTGAAGCGACCACCGATAGATGGTGCCTTCATTTCCGACCCAACTCAATCAGTAGTAGATTGCTGTGTGGCGATATGACTGGAGTTGATGTGCGGTAAAAGTAGTAATGCATGTAACTCTACCAAATTATTTTCAATAATTTCACCGCGTTCAGAGTCATCTAGGACGAATTTCTTCCTGCTTCACATTTTATGCACTCTGAAACATTTGAATAATGTAAATTATATAATCGGCTTTTGGACACGACCTACGCCGTTTAAAATCATTTTTTAGTTTGTATAGTGAAGTTTGCGGCAGAATACCTTATTGCGTACGTGCGCGTCCTGCAACTTTTGATCATACAGTGTTCATACATACACACAAGACAGTTTTTTGTTAGGTGTGTTTTATCTGGCCGTCTACCTATTCACGTAATGATTTTAATTCTGAGAATTCCTTTAATCCCAATATTCCCAACAAAACTATCAAAATTTGGTTAATTTTCACATCCTGCATTTTTGATGCTAAAAAAGATCTTTGGATAGCATTCCACATACATTAACGTATGGTTGAGATGCCACTGAATATTGGATCCTCAATGTGCATGGCTTTTTTTTTACTTTGTACAGTTGGATGAAACGGAAGATTACGATGAGAGGAAGAAGATTAGAGCTCGGTTGCGGCAGGTTCAGAC
Organism: Pholcus phalangioides; assembly: GCF_987345545.1. Lineage (NCBI taxonomy): Eukaryota > Metazoa > Arthropoda > Arachnida > Araneae > Pholcidae > Pholcus > Pholcus phalangioides. Next base: position 115,358,165 of record NW_028301608.1, on the reverse strand, counting down.
TGAACAGAGAAGTAAGCCTTCAACAAATCATGCCATTCCCTTTATCGGTGATGATAATATGGTTCGAATGCAGAATGCAGTCTATACCGAAATTAATCGCCAATTATGGCACCATTCCATTTTCCTCGTGTTCCTTACGATGCTATAAAAATAGTGTTTAATCTATAAGCAATCTTTGTGTTGATCTATACGCATCAGCGTTTTAATCCACATCGCGAGAATTAACGTATACCGTATTTTAATATTTGGTATCTGGCGACCGTACGGTATTCATCCAATCAAGTCACTGATATTTAAAAAGGTGAAGCTAAGCTCCTGTAAATGGTCAAATCAAAGTGATAAAATATTAGGTTCGGATAGGATCAGGATCGCCAAGATAGCTCCAGCAATCACTGGAGCTACCTTAGCGAACAAACTTGGCGTGTAAAATTTCCGAAGTTGCCAAAGAAGGACAGTATTCTGCATTTAACCAATAATACTATTATAATGCACTAAAGCCTCTCTGATGGGTGACCTACTTGTGGGGACAATTTTTTCTGGACACGAATTTCTCGTGGTTCACACACACATTTCTATTTAGGAAAATCTTTTTTTTTTAAGAACGGCTTAGAGAGGCTTCGTTGCACAGTATTATTATCTACACCCAGAGTGTGAGCCTTTTCTATCGAATGCTTTTCCAGTTCTTATGTTGTCAATGTTATTGCAGCCAAGAGGGATGAGATGATGAAAAAGCGTGAACAGGAACGCGAGGACATGATTCTGCAACGCAAACGGGAAGCTGAAGAACAAAAGCGGCGGACGTTGGCCATGTACGACCAGATGGCCAAGAATAAGGTCATGGACATCAGCATCTACAAGAACGATGGTAAATAACTTTTTTTTATTTCTATCGATATGTCTTCATTCTTAAAGTAGAGTAATTATACTGATCGTAAATTGCGCAGGAGACAATCTGCCAGTTTTGGTCTGTCTTTTTACTTTTATACAGGGTGTCCTGTAAGTCCTAACTCGGCCTTTATCTCATCAATCATTCGTTGTTTCGGAATGATTCCGATTTAAAAAATTTTCGTAATCTGTTCAAGAATCACTCGGTACCAGTTTCAGAAGTGGAAATGCAGTGTCATAAAATAAAAAAATCTGAATTTTTATACGGTCCCCCGTCTTCTAACTTCCATTTAAAAAGTTGTTTCCCTGTCTGTCTCTCGAGGCCAACAAAAAAAATTTCATGTTTCTAAGTGCAATATTCGCTGAGATATTTGAACTCGAAAACTAGAGGGAAGTAGAGAGAGAACAGCACAAATGAGGGAAAGAAGCGTCGACTGTTGGTTGTTGTTGCTCTTTCCCGACTTTTCTCCGATTTTTGAATTCAAATATATCAGCGAATAATGCACTTAGAAACGTGGACATTTTTTTTGTTGACAGGGAAACAACTTTTTAATTGTAAGTTAGAGAACAGGAGGACCGTATAAAAATTTGTATTTTTATTTTATTTTATGACACACTGTATTTACACCCCCGAAACTAGTACAGAGTAAACACATTCTGAGCATATTTTAAAACTCTACAATGAACGGTTGATGCGATGATAAAGGCTGCATTATATGACTTACAGGACACCCTGTATTATAATTATATCTGATGCGAATTATTGATTGCTTGACAGGATCGGCACCTCAGCCGATTCCCGTGCACGACAGCCGAGATCTCGTCGAAGAAGGCATCCAGAAAAGACAGAAAGAAGCCGAGGACAGGAAGAAGAAGCTTCTGGCCGCTTATGATGCAGCCGCAAGGTCCGGTCAGGCTGGCCCAAAGACCGCGGATTTCGATGCGGCCGAGAAAATGCAGTCTAGTAAGGGAAAAAAATTCCTTAGCCCACTCTTCCCCCCCCCCTCCGGCCTCTACATTATTATTCTCTAACTTAAACTGTAGCAAGGGTCTACGAATTTCTTGAAGTTCAAAAAGAAGAGCACCTATATCAAAACCACTACGTACACTGATACTCAAATCGTAATAAGAATTCTTGAAAGCAACTTGTGTCAGGGCATTTGATTGGTGTAGTATGTAGTGTATTAAAAACCGCGTAAGAACGAAATTGAGTGCTCTCGGGTGTTACAGTGAAAGTACCATGTTGTTTGAATGACTGGATGTACTCATTGTTTTTGCTATATTTGATACCTTAAATTGGAGGTGTCAATTTTTCTGCACACAACATAAATTACGCATACTTTCATATACACGCACATCCACACATACATATAGATCCCCTCCGTAGGGCATCCGTTCCCTAAGTCTGGAAGAATGGCCTAAAAATTAGTGCCATGAAGCGGGCGAGCAAATCTCAATTCAGGTCAGGTACAGTGAACACCGATATGCGCTCAAGCAAGGGGACGTCAAAAAAAATGATTCCATGTGTTCCGAGATTTCCGGCAATGTATCTGAAGAGGCGACTCATTGTGTGTAGTTCCGTTGGATCGTCCCGTATTTTACTGGAAAGAACAACTTTTCCCCCCATATCATTCGCCTCTTGGAAGGGGTGATCGACCTACTTCTGAATCTGTGCCTGTGAGAAATTGTGGATGCCACATAAAAATCAAATGGTGTAATGGCTGTTGATACTTTTAATGTTGGCTCCTCTGCACGTATGACGAGTATGCCGTGAAGTCACTTGAATAAGATATGTAATATAACGTTAAACATAACTGGGGGAGGGGAGTGTGAATGCCCGGATGAACAAGAAAAGGAGCAGAATTCTTTCTATGGTCATTCATCGTTATGCCAAAACTTATACTTTCGCCAATCATGTTCTTTGCCTACCGAGCCTGGGACGAGCACCGATAGATGGATCCTTTATTTCCCACCCAACTCCACTGGTTGGAAATTGCCGTATGGCGAGATATATGTATGATCGGAGTTGGTGTGCGGTAAAGTAGTAGCGTGACCTGTTTTCTGAATTCATGAGACAGAGTGTCAAAAAATCATAAAGCACATTTCAAAATAATTTTTTGCTTTACAATGTATGGACACTAGTGACGTATTTACGCTCTAGCGATCTATTTAAGAACTATTGCGTTCATTATAATAGGTTCTGTCGGTTGAGAACAACACAAGAATTGCGACTTAATTCCTTACTTGCTTCATTCCTTTAATCATTGTCTTATTTATAACGCCGGGTTTTGTTTATTTTTTTCGCCTCTAGGGGGCGGTGTTTGGCTTGGCATGCTTAGAATGTGTCCTTTCAATGAATTATATTCGTCCTGGGAATATTTTAGCATAGGGTGATCATCTGCGACTGTCGTTTCGCACATGATGGATGTATTCTATGAATCCCGAAAAATGAGAGCATGAAATTTTCATGAATGCCAAACCAAACTGTGCCTTCTACCGGTGTAAAAATGAATTGTAGGAATTAGTAATTGTGAAAAAAACCAAAATTGTTTGATGATGTGTTTTAATTATTCAAAGTGACTCGGTGTTCTTTAATTGTTTTGTCGCAGCGCCTCCAGTGAAACCGTCCAAACCATCAGATTGCACTATGGGAACGATCGTGCCGCCTAAAAGTAAGTTTTTCTTTTATGTAATGTTTTTCGAAGTGTAGGTTACGGCTCATAGGGGGTGTTGCGATGAACTGGCGATAACTGTGTATACCTGTTCAGTGCTTTGAAGTAGGTCAGCGTAGTATGACTAAGGCTGGTCGTCCATTGAAAGCTACTACTAAGCAGTCATACGCATACACGTGTGGAGCCGGTTCTGGACATTTTTCAAGTGTAAGCGAATAATTTTTTGGTGACAAAAACATCGCCCTTCAGTTGGTGCCCTAAGAAATCGGGGCCCCTCCAGTTGACACCTCCTGTGACCGCGTATTTCGCAAGATTCAAAATCCAGCCCTGTACACATACATGACTTGTTACCTTTCGTAGTAGCTTCCAGTGAAAGACCTGCCTTAAGCAAAGGAGCCGCTGGTGGCAACGATTCGCTAAAATACTGTACATGTCCCTTCTTGTATTCATGCCTCCGGTGGGAAGAAGCCCCCTCCTAAATACTACCTAAGAAGTAGGAGGCTTTAGTAGAACTCATTGAACCCACCGATAATCATTATGTAATTTGTGGTCGCAAACTCAGTTCAGTGTGTTAACGCAGACGAAACGTCACGTAAAGTCACTCAACTCTGAAATAACTTGCGAATGAATACCGCATTACTTTACAGCTATCTAAGAGCTGGGCTTTAATCACATCATTATGAAACTACATGTAGCGTTATTATACATTACCCAAGTTGAATAGCATGGCTCTGTCTATTCGCAAGTTGTTGTAGTTAAACTCGCCTTGAAGTTGTACTAGTTGCGTCCCTACCAACACCAGGCTTCGTTTGTGACCTTATGATCCCTATTATATTATGAAACCAAGGTGCAGATCCAGGAAGATGTGATGGGAGGGGCGAATTATTTAAGTTCGTTCGATCGTCCCGTATTTTGCGGGATAGACAGAAAACTTATCCAATATTATTAGGCTCTCGGGAGGGGCAGTCGTTCCCATCGCACTCCTCTAAATCCGCACCTGAGCGAAGGCAGACATCTTCAGCTCCGAATGAAGTGAAGGCGGAGGAATCGCGTGGAGGCAAGCATCTTCAGCTCCGAATCGAGCAGAGACAAGCATCTTCAGCCGTGAATGAAGCAGAGGCAGACATTTAAGCTTCGAATGGAGTGGAGGCATTCATCATCAGCTCCGAATTGAGGGAAAGCAAGCATCTTCAGCTGCGAATGAAGTGGAGGCGGAGGAATTGAGTGGAGGCCGATTTAGAGCTGATATATCAAAAGATATTTTCAGCTCTAAATCGGTGGAGGCAAGCATCTTCAGCTCCGAATAAAGCAGATGCAGACATGTTCAGCTGTGGATAGAGTGGAAAGCCAGGGGATATAGATTGATGTGTCGAAAAATCGACTTATTGCGCAAGTGCAGCGGATTATTCGGGAGGGAAAATCGTCCCCCCCCCCGTACCCGCTCTTGGTTCGATTCCCCCCCCCCTAACTCTTGGGTCATGATTTTAAGGACATTATGTATATTATAACTGTTTAGTTATAGAAAGTCAGCACTCGACCCAATGAGTCCAAGTTTCTCTGTTCAAAGCAGGACTTTAAAGAGCCGGATAGTCCTATCGGTCCATCCGAATTGCCTACATGACCAACATATGATTATAAAACATTATTGGAAACAAACTTTTTCTCTGTTCCAGATAATCAAGTGTCAGCGAAGGCTAAATTCCAGCAGATGGATGCCGTACAGAACAAGCAACAGGGTGGTGCTGTCAGGCCAAAGTAAGGTCATCTATGTCCCTCTAACTATTCAGTATATATTTCGATCTAAGGCATACATGCTGAATACATGGACCTTGGAGCCCTCTGATGTGGCCCGCTACAAATAACCAAATCACTCACTAGGCCCACGAAACGCTATCAAATCACTTAAGTGCCCGTGGCATATTTCCAGATCATTTAAGCTGCCAGCGACGTATATCCAGATCACAAGTGACCCAAAGCACATTTCAAATTCTTGAGCAACTTGCGGTACACCTCCAGTGCCTTAACGTGGCTCATGGTACATTTTCAGATTACTTAAGTGGCTGGAAACACATTTTCAGATCACTCGAGTGCAGAGCCGCAACCAGGGGAAGTCGGGAGGATCTTGTGCGTGGGCGCTGGACTGGGAAGGGCACCGAATTTATTCTTTTCCGTTCAAAATATCGGTGGGGGTCTCCAAAATTGATTTTGGCCCAGGCAACGAATTAAATTTTCGTTTCTAGTTGCGGCCATGCTCGAGTTTCCCGCGGCACGCTTCCAGATCACTTGAGTGGCTCACAGCACACTTACAGATTACTTAGGAGGCCCGCGATGCATTTACAGTTCACTCAAGCGACCCACGGTATTTTTTATGGATTACTAGTGGCCTTGGCATAGCACCCTTGATATAACTGCCTTTGTAAAGTTTGTTCAATCCCTTCTGTTTCTTTTATACATAATAAATGCAGCGATGTGGCCCGGGCTCTCTAGGAGTTGTCATAAATACTATCCAACACGTCCCCTATACGTTAGATGTTCCTGTGGAATATTAACGTGGGGACTGTCTGGCTTTTCTACCCCTGATCTAAGGGACCATTCAAGTATTACGTCAGTAGATTTTTAGCCATTTTTGACCCCTCTCCGTCAGCAAAATTTCGTCAGCTCTGCCCCCTGGCCTTCTAACGCATATTGGATCAGAGACGTGTATGTGGGGGGGGGGCGAAGCCCCTACGCCGCTCCCCGACAATCAAAAGTTTATTTTTGATGTAAAAACATAATTTCTTAAAAATAAAATTTCGGAAGCTTAATCGCAATGCTATTTGAAGAGACTAAAACTCAAAATTTCTCTTTAAGAAATTCATTGCGACCTACTCCCGTAAGCTTTTTTGTGCCCTTCCAAAAGTCGATCCTCTGCGTACGCCTGATTGGATTGCCATTAGAAAATATACGATGGGAGTGTGACCACCACCGTCTAACACTGCTGTAGTGCTATGTACACACGGGGATTATTTTGCACATGATTATAGACTGAACACACTATATTTTTGGCATGTGTTTCAAGTTTATAAATTACTGGTTTAACCCAAGCCTAAGCATTATAAGTTAAGCATTAATTGAAGGAGCGGTATAGAGATTGCCATTTCTAGTTGGTGCGAAGTACCGAGCATTGAGCTCTCGTCTTTTTCATGGTTTCTCTAAGTTTTAAATACAAATGCAAAAACAACGCCACAACAGGCAAAATGCCCAACGAGGTGGCTGATAAAAAGATGCCCATAAAAATATGGATGTCATTCCAGCAACCCCATTAAAAATGCAATTAACACAAATTATAAACAATATATACACATGATAAAATATTATACAACGCCCATAAAGAATACTTATGGTTGTCTTATTCTAAGAATGGATAGCTTCTCGATTTACCCCAACATGTTTATCGTATTCTTTTTTAAACGTTTCAATTGTGTTACAATTTACTACCTCCGGGGGTAAGCTATTCCATTTATTAACAACCCTATTAGAGAAAAATTCCCTGCGACACCATAACCTTGCATTGTCCGGTTGTCCCTCCGGTTGCCCCAGCCAATCGATACTGGTGTCCCCTTGTAAAAGCAGTCGATTGGCGGTGTACTAAAAGTTCATGGTCCATCCTATCCATCCCATTGAAAATTTTGAACACTTCGATCATATCTCCTCGACACCTGCGTTCATCCAATGTAAAAATATTCAAAAAATGAAGTCTCTCGTCATAACGCAAGCCCTGTGTGCCAATAAGGACACGCGTAGCTCTTCTCTGCACCCCTTCAACCAAGTCTATGTCCCTCTGTAGGTATGGTCTCCAAAACCTTACAGCATACTCCAGTCCAGGACGAACTAAGCCTCGAAAAAGCGGAAGAATGACTTTAGGAGAACGCGAAGAGACCTTAAAAATGAGACCAAGCATTCTATTCGCTTTTTTTACCACCGCTGAACAATGTTCAGAAAACCTAAGCGGCTCGTCAATGAGAATTCCCAAATCGGTGACCCTAGTTGCATCCAGGATAGTGACACCATTCAACTCGTAAGAGAACCGTGGGTTGTTCGAACCAAAATGAGCGACCATGCACTTATCAACGCTAAACGTCATGCTCCATTCATTTGCCCATGCTGCAATCCTGTTTAAGTTGGTCTGGAGAAAACTCCCTATCGCTTTCTTTCCCGATTACCCCGATTAGCTTCACATCATCTGCGAATTTGCTAGCAATCCCATCGATACCCTGATCGAGTTTATCGATAAAGTGAAAAAAGTATGGGGCCAAGGACACTTCCCTGAGGAACTCCACTTGTGACGTTTGTCCAACCAGAGAATTCCCCGTTCACCATAACTCGTTGCGATCTATCTCTTAACCACGATTCTATCTAATTCAGCAAGTTGCCCCCAATTCCAATCTCGTGTAAACGCTTCAAGAGTTTGCCATGTTGGACCCGATCGAATGCCTTCTGGAAATCAAGGTAAACAACGTCGACATTTTTTGCTCTTACCCAAAGCCAGGTCACGTGATCATAGAAGCAAAGGAGGTTAGTTACACATGACTTCCCCTTCCTGAACCCATGCTGATTATCGGACAATACATTATTCTCGTCTATCCACTTCACAAACTGCCTTTTGATGAACATGTTGATCAGTCAATGGCAAGATGGTTGCTTAAAAACAACCATTGGAGTATGTAATTTGAAGTACAGTATAACTTTTTATACATAAATACATAAGTACTAGCTATGGATGCGATGAATGGAATTATTGATGTCTGGTCTTGGCTGGCCAATGATTACCTATTTCTTTCCGGGTGCAAGGTGGGCCCCACACCACGCGTTATCAATTACTTCAGGAAAATAGTAAATAAATAGACCAAACCTTTGCTTCTTTTTTAATATCCCACCCTACACACAAACTAGTTGTGGTCACAGCTTTCCACTCATACAAGAAAATTGTTTTCACAAGTAGTAGTTTCCGTAAATCATCGCAGCTTGTTTCTCGTCCATATCACACAGGGCCATAGACGGTGCGAAGGTGGGGGAGGGAGATGTTAGTTTAGGTGCCCACAAACTACGAAAAGGTTTTTCCTCGTTTTTGGCATTCCCAGTAAAGATATCATTAAGAATATTTCATATTTTTTATAAAAGGTGGTTGATGACGTATGCATTATTCAAACGCCCTCCCCACCCTGTCCTCAAAAGTCAGCAAATCCAACTCCCCCCTTATCGATGCTGACATAATATTTGAATGGCCCCTAATATTGGCCTGAATGGACACGAAAAGCAATGTTTATGCCATATTTTCTGACTCGATTGAGAAATGCTTCAGGTTTCTAACTCGCGCGTATGTTTTGTTTGTTTGCAGCTTCAGGGCTGGTGGTGGCGTCACAAGAAGCGCCAGTGATATCAAAGACATGCTGCTGTCGTGGTGCAAGAGCAAAACCAAAGAATATAAGGTAAGACAGGCAGGCCAATGGAGCCAAAAATATCCTAAATTTGCTATGGCTATTTTCAGAGCTGCTCTTAGGGGGGTGCGACAGGTGTTGTCGCAACGGGCCCCGTACTTACGGTAATAATAATTTATTTCATTTATTCTGAATTTTCATGAATGCAAATATGCATTTTCATCTAGAAAGAAATAACTCTGGAATTATTTCTTTCATAAATTCAGAGTTTTCATCAATTATGAAATTCTGAACTTTCATCATTTTTGTGAAATTTCATCAATTCTGGAATTATTTCTTTTCCACATATTCTGAATTTTCATGGATGCTGTAATCATCTCTACCAATTATTTTTCTCAGGCAATTTCTTTCATTAGATCCTAATTGTAATTGGGTTTGAAATTATTTCTTTCGTCAATTTTGAGAGTAAAAAAAAAATCATTTTTTTATCAATTTATTATTAATTTTGCGTGGATATTTTTGAGCATTCCTGAATATTTTGTAATAATGTATTAATTTTTTGGATGCCAACTCCCCTCTCCTACATAATATACAAAATCGAGGCTAAGGAGCCCCCAAAGTTATTAAGATGCCTCTGGTCCCGCTTCTATTTTTGCACCGGGCTCCGCATCTGGTAAGGGTGGCCCTGGTTATTTTTCCACTTTTATGAGTTGAAAAATGGCTTCCCAGCTATCGTAAGGACTCCATATTCGCTGGTTATCAAAGACTTTTCTTGATTTTGTTTTGGAGGCCGTTTCTGCCGACCTTGCGTCGAAGCTCCTTCGCATCTGGCATCTAAGGCAAATTGTGAGAGAAAAGAATTACTATAATACGTACAAAGTATCAAGAAGATGACGTCACCGTCGATGTCCCCGATGGTTTGTTGGCATCGCAGTCATCGACTTTGACAAACGGCTTCCACTTGAAAGAGCAGTTTTTTTTTTTCCTTGACTGTGTCAGTCAAGTGCTCGTCTCGTTCTGTCTCGTTCTCATCGACGTCGTTTTCTGCAAAATAATCACCTTGAACCTCTCGAAAATAAACAGCCTTTGAGAAATTTCCGTTTTGCTTTTCAGCGTCTCTTGTTTCGGCCAACTTTTTTCAAACTAGCGGTACATGGCAAATATGCAGGGCCCAATTTTGACTTGATGGGGGCCCTAGACAAAAGAAGTATTGCCCCCCAGAGGCGCATTTATGATTTTTGCCGCCTGTGGGATACACAAATTTTGACGCATTTCTCCCACTATAGTCTAATTTTCTTGGCTACACTTTCCTCGAATTCGCCATCCGGTGCTGGGGAGCTCGCCCCCCCCCCCCCACTCCTGCAAGTACACCTGTGTCTCTAAGTCACTCTTTTCGTCACTCCCATGCCAACACCTATAGCAGAAAGCCTTCGAGTGAAGCTTTAACGTCAGCGAAGTCCATTTCACCTGTAGCCATTGGATAAAGCAGACCGACGAATGTGAAATTTTACCTTTTTTGCAGTATATCCAATGACAATAAGTGAAGCGGACGACTTCAGTAACGTCACAAGCTTCGCGTGGAGGCTTTCTGTAATAGGTGTTGTCCACGCCCACACACTGTTCTGTTCACTCACATGCTTTCAAGAGACCCAAGATAGCAAGGGCGTAGCGAGGGGGGGGGGACTTGGGGGTCTGGTCCCCCCCCGAAATGTGAGAAAATGACCGGAAAAAGATGGCCAAATCCATTGTTCTGTCACTTTCGTCCTCCCCCCCCCCCAAAATGAAAGTGGTTCCCCCCCCCCCCGAACGAAATTTCTGGCTACGCCCCTGCAAGATAGGGATGAAGGGAACCAGGATTCCATGAAAGAAGACGATGAAATATCTTGGGGTCACTCTGGAAAAAGACCTGGACTGGATATCACACTTAAAAACCCAGGGAGCCAAGGCGAACGCTAACCTTCAAACACTGGTGAGCATGGCAGGCCCAAGATGGGGACTAACGCAGAAGCTCAGAAGGATATTGTACGACCAGGTGGCTATCAAGATAATAACATACGGAGCTGCTGCGTGGTACCAGGGCCCATCAGAGAAGCTCAAGAGGCAGCTGGACAGCCTGCAGGGAGGTTTCCTGCACCTTCTCACAAGAGCCTACCACAAGACGTCAAAAGCAGCCATGCAGACCATCGCAGGAGTTCCCCCACTGAGTCTTCAGACGGAGTATGTGTCCAAAGCAGTCATGGTGACAAGACTCAAGAGGAACATCAGTCTGGGGGAAGGCCCAATACCAGTGGAGTGAGCTAGAGCAGAGAAGGATAGGCTGGGACGTGCACCCCGCCACCGACATCCAGGAGAGCCAGATCATCACCCTGGAAGAAACGGGCCCTATCTCATACGAAGGAATCGCCATATTCACAGACGGTTCTAAAACCCAGGATGGAACGGGTGCTGCCTTCGTGAGATACGAAGATGATGTAGTACCCCAGGAGTGGAAGCAGAGGATATTGACAGGGTGCACGATTTTCCAGGCGGAGCTCTTCGCTCTAAGAGAAGCGGTAAGTAGCTTGGAAAACACAACGACCCAGTCCAAAGTATACACAGACAGCCGATCCAGCCTGGAAGCCATAAGAGACCCCCTCACGAGACACGAGGGTGCCAGGACCGTCCGCAGGGCTCTATTAAAAAAATCCAAACACCCAATTGAACTGGGTTCGTGGCCATGTCGGAGAAAAAGGGAACGAGGAGGCGTACCGATTGGCCAAGGAGCAACCTTGAGCCGTACGATCCTCCTGGAAAAGAAGATTCCAGCAGCGACTGCAAAAAGGATAATAAAGATTCACATCCTTGTTGAGTGGCAGAAATTCTAGGACCACCCCGCCACACATGGGAAGTTAATCCATAGGGTCCTGCCCAAAATACAGTGGAGAGAGAGATCTTGGAGCAGAGAGAAGACGATGTTCCTCTCGGGCCACGGGCCGTTCCCCACCCACTTCCTCCGCTTCGGGATCTCAAACAATGACAAGTGCCTGTGTGGAGGAGTCGGAAGCCCATTGCATTACGCAACAGAGTGCGAAAAGACCTCAGAGTTCCACCTGGTTAAGCCGCTCCCTCAGTTGGAGCATGAATGGTTCAAAAGGATGGAGAGAGATGGAAAAGCCCTGGAAACCATCAAGGACCTGGTAAAATTCCTAGAGGCCAACCAGGAACATCTCCACACCAAGAGCAAGAGGGATGAGACCATCCAGACTCCACATGAAACGCAACAACTGAGGAGGAGCGAAAGTCTGAGAGCAAGGGCAGAAGCCGAAGACAGCGTCGATAGGGTACTCTCCCAGGAAATAGAAGAATTAGAAGACGAAGAATACGATACAGAGGGAGAGCAATAGGAGAGAGAAGAAGTGGTCGAAATATGGGAAGACTCTGACTCTGACTTCAAATAGGATGATCCAGTGAAAGAGTAACCAAGAAACAAAGTCCCAATGATCAGTGTTTAAACTGCGAAGCACCCTACCAAAAGCTGAGGAGCTTTTGAATAATCGAACAACCCCCTCCTCTCATGCTGAAAGGACCTGGCACCTGGTCGGACCAATGTGACAAGAAGGGCTCACACTGGCCAACAAGCCAACGAGGGAAGACACGTGGACCTGGCCTGGCCACGGCGGAGAGCTCACCCGAGCCAACAAGCCAATGAGGGAAAACGTGGTTCAGGACCTGGCGCTTGGCCACAGAGGAAAAACAAGGGTCTCAAGCTCAATAAAGCTAAAAAAAGACATCAGAAGAGCTCATCGGAATAAATTGCATATTGTATAATAGAAATATTTAAATCTGTATATACTTTTTTTTTTAATAATGTGTTTTTATATTCAATGTTCATGTATTTTATATTTTTATATGCATAATAAAGCACCCGACATCGCCCAGCCCCCCTCATCCGGGCAATGGCTAAAATTGACAATGGTCGATAGAGCCTGGGCGGTGCACGGAATGAAATGAGTTACACTTCCGGCCAACTCACGAGGTAGTAAATCGCCCATAGAGAGAGATAGACCTGAGTTGTGCTCGGTTTGAAAGGAAAAAACCTTCAATGCACAATAAAGCTAAAAAAATGACCGAAATCAATACGAATTATGTTGTTGAGAGTATGCATTATCTCAAAAACCAGAGCCAATTTGGTAAAACCAATGCCAGATTAGGAATCGGCCCCCAAAATTTAATCTAAAACCACTGAAATATCTTTAAGAACAAAATGAGTGTTGAGAGCAATGTAATGGGCACTTTGGAAATAGTATGATGTGATTTAGAAAAAATTCTTTGATTTTCCAAAATTTTACCACATACAATTTTTTAAATATGAGTAAAATATATACTATATTATATAAATTCTCTGGGCAAATGCCCATGTTGTCCATGCGGAAATCTGACCCTGCAAATTGGTGACTTTTAAAGTTAACGAATGTGTGCTTTATGTTCGATCTATCGATAAATCGACTTCTTTCACTGTGGATGGATGTCACCATTCAGTTTAGCAGCACCATTGACGTCGATGGTGGCATCCCACGTTTTGGGGTTGATGATATTGTCTGAGAAATAAGGCGGTGCTTTCCTAATGTTAGGTAGAGAACTGCCATCAGTTTTCCAAGCAGGAAGTGATAAATTAGCGTTGAGTGAATGTATTATAGATGCATTTTCGTGATGTGGGCCCACTGATGTAACGGCATACGTGGAAAAATACTTTCTACGTTTTTCAAATACATTGTCCCACATCAATTTTTGACTCACTTATTGGCTTTGGTATAGACATCACTGCTGCAATCGATGATGTACCATGGTTCAGTTATTCTTACAAATTGTCTATGGGATTATGATCAGGAGACTCCGATGACCCGTTCCCTTGAGAAGGCGTTTTTTTTGTCTTCCAACCTCTTCCGGACTAAATCTAAGGTATGTTTGGGTAATTATCATGTTGAAACAATAAATTGTGCAGCATTTTAGCCTTAAGGAAAGTAAAATCAGGTACAAAGTGCTTACGAACGTTGATCAAAATGCTCGCGAGCACTAAATCGGACACGAGCATTGAGCACTATACAGGGACGTGTTAAAGATGCCTGTTTTAGAGTATCAATAGCACTCGTAACACTTTTGATATTCGGCATCTGAATTTCTTCTTCCGATGATGATATTTCACATTCAGGTCGATATTGAGAAATTGTCATTTTCAGTTAGCTTTTCTTCGTGTTCCAGATCTCGCTCCACCATGACAAAATCATCAAGTGTAGTTTTGTCGTTGACATTCAATCTCTCAGAAATCCCTTTCATCATCATCGTAACTTTCATCACCTACTGGCTGAGTATCAAAACAGTCCACTATGAAACCAGCATGATGGAAGCTGTTTTTAATTGTTTTCTCTGAAGCTGCATTCCACGCTGTTTCAGAAATGTGCGGTGCTGTAAGCATGTTCACTTTTACTAAATTTTACCTTCATCCAGTGATGAAACGATCCTCCTTAATAGCAATTCCCTATAGCCACTGGATATCCAGCTGGAATATCCACTGGATTCGCCTTACCCTGATCTAAGACAACTTCATATACTTACCTTCGTATATAAAGGGTTCTACCCTGATCTAAGATGACTTAATTATAGTAGCCATACCCTAATCTAAGGCGACTGTAGGACTGACGTCACGAAATCACATTTGGAGGCAAGTATTCCACCGCGATGGATTTCAAACCAGTTACTTTAGGATGGGCTGCACAGTTGTCAATCACAATGACCATTTTTCTTCGTTTATTTGTTATTAGTCTGTCTAAACTACTCAACCGTTTTTCGAAAATGCTCACTGTCATCCACGATTTCGAGTTATTTTTGTAGGAAACCGGCAATGTTTTAACACCTTTAACATAACGTGTTGGATTTTTGTACTTGCCGATCAACACAAGAGGAAGTTTTTCTGTTCCTGACATATTTGTACATAAGGGGCCGTTCAAGTATTACGTAAGCAAATTTTTAGCCATTTTTGACCCCCTCCCCCACTGTCAGCAAAAATCAGCAAAACGCTGACCCCCCTTCCCCCCCCCCTGTCAGCAAAATTTCGTGATCAGCTCTGCCCCTCTGAATCCTATAACTCATATTTTCATAAAGGGTGGTTGATGACGTAAGCATTATCCAATTATCCAAACCCCCCCTCCCCCCCTTACCATCAAAAGTACCAAATCGGAACCCCCCCCCCCCTTCTCATCGATGATGACGTAATACTTGAACGGCCCCTAAGAGAACTGTTACCTGTTGTTTAGCTTTCTTTTCTCCATAGTTTTTAATCTTTTATGTTAAGCTTTTTATTTATTTCAAGGATAATTTTTAGTCAATGTGTTTATTTGTCACACAATTACTTTTTATATGTTGACTTTGAAGTTTTATATGTTTTTGTTGTTAACGCCTTTAAGTTAGGTATATTGTCGAGAGAGAGAGAGAGTTCTTTCCTTTTATCTCTGTGAAATTGTGATCGCTGGGTCGAACCCACCTTGCCGTATGCCTGTAAAAGTGGGACGGCCGAACATATTGATATGTTTTTTCAAATGACAACACACACACGCTTTATCTTTATTTTTTTTCTTCTCCAAGCATCAGTCAAACATACTCAACGGCGGGTTTTGTCCATTTCTTTGAAAAAAAACCGGGTAGGTGAGCTGAGTTTTTGGTCGTTGTAATGGAATGGATGATTTTTACCGATCATTATATTGGATAAAAAATGGCATGGTGAAATAGGAAAATATTTGGGACTTGTCGTTATAATTTTTTTTTTCTTATATTAGGAAGTTGAAATCACGAATTTCTCGACGTCTTGGAACGACGGTATGGCATTCTGTGCTCTCATCCACCATTTCTACCCGGATGCATTCGACTTCCAGAAGCTCAACCCCAAGAACAGGAGGCACAACTTTGAACTAGCCTTCAAAACAGCCGAGTAAGCTTCTCCAGTGCTCCTGTTCGTAAATTTAACTAGAATACGTAGACATTCCCAGAACTGTGTGAATATTTTTTTTATCCTTTTATTCGGTTTTATTCGATCATTGAGACATTATTATTATTGTTTCAGGGATAGAGCGGACATCGCACCGCTGCTAGATGTCGAGGACATGGTCGTCATGAAGAAGCCAGACTGGAAGTGTGTCTTCACGTACGTCCAAAGCTTTTACAGGAAACTCTACAACGCGGAATGAATCGAGCAGTTATCATCGGTCGATCATTTTTGAGCTCTTCCTTTTACTACTGTTATTGTATGTGGTGGTTGTTGATGTACTACTAAAGTGTGTTTTGCGCACGCGTGAGAAAACAACTTATGCATTTGTAAAATATTTCACGCTTTTCTTTTGTTCTCGCGATTGAATTACAAATCAAAATTGTTTCTTGCATTGTCGATGGTATTGAGGAAAGAGAGGTGGGTAGCGGTTATATGAATATATATGTTACAGCCAATGTCCGAATTCTGAGTATTTTAGACATTGATCAGACATGCATTTGACTTATCGATCAATAAATATTCTTCGATTTTGAGCAGATCTTCGGAGAAAACGAGAAATCAAGTTAAGAAATTGAGTTGCATCATGAAATCGGTTAACGAGGCATCCGCCAACATTGCCTAATGTCCTAATACATTGCAAGAGAGAGACTTACCCTACTATCACGACCGGAACCAGCCCAGGCTAAGTCACCTATCGGCAATATCACTTCTTTCTTTGCTGGACTGTAAGCGAGATACTATAATCACTGTCCTACCAATGCCATCTATAGCTACAGGATGTGTGTAGTTATAGGAGGTGCTGCTGCGCTACACCCTATGGGTGTTTTTCTTTGCTTCCTAGTGGTCACTTATAAAAGGGTGTTCTCATCAGTTAGCATTGCAATAGAAATTCGCCAATGTTGGCGATACTGTGCCAAGAAGTAGGCTAAACCCCCACTTACAGCGCTTAGGCTAGATTCACCCGCATATGAAGGGTTTATGTAGTTCTACAAAGAATAATATACTTGATACATCATGTGATATCTCGCTATTATGTTCTTTTCCCAAATAGGCCTTAAGATGCAGTTTAGCGATAGTCGTATTCATCTCTTTTAGCCTCTTCAGCAATGTTTTGGCATCCATTAAAATTGACTTCTAGCCGAAACGGCACTGACGACACAGCGGTGGGAATAACTAAGTGACAAAAACCAATTCGTGCCAGGACAAGCGTGCTAACAACCTCTGCATTCATAAATCATTTTTGGTGACAAAAAAAATCAACTTCTTTACGTACCGGCTTTTGGTAACAAATTGGGACGATTTGCAATTGAACAAGCAGAGATAAATCGCAAAAATTGGTGTCTCTAATAATATTGTACCTAGTAAACGAAGGGAAAGACGTTCTTGGGAGCTTCTCTTTCACCCTCTCCCAGACATATTTTCTCTATTGTATGAGTCTCTAGAGAAGGGAGAGAGCTCGAATGCATTTCTTTCGTCTACATAGGGCCGTGATATTTTGTGTCCGTACGTTGTTTGTTGTAACAGGGTTAAACCAGTAAAGTTATTCGATTGAAAAGCTGATACAAGACTAGCGCGACCATATTCCAATAAAACAAAAGCGGAACGTTTGGTCTATTTTCGCTAAATATTTACGACCAGTAGATAATCGAACAATATTTACGATCTCACAAGACAACTCGAAAATTTACCATGACAGATGCTCTACTTCACACACACACAAATCAAGTCACCCTATAAATTAAAGCAATTTTACAATTAGTGATAAATCAAACCACGACGTGATTATTCATAACGGTCTATCCAGTGGAAACGCGTGGTTTAACAATTTGCATCCTGGCATTTTCCAGCCGAAACCGTTAAAGTACTGTATGTTCCAGTTCATTTCTTGGTCGAATAATTTGGCGCTCTGCTGTAGCAAGTTTAGAAAAAATATATAATTTTTCACAAATAAACTTTCTTTTGTTTTTTCTTTAGTGACGAATGGGAAGCAACGCCGGCAATCAGTTTTTACACTTAAATTATGCAAGGGAGAAAAAAAGACCCTGTCCATATAATAAAGAACAGTAATCGCATTCTCTCGCTTACAATTTGTTTAATCAGAGGAATGCATGGCTCTGCATTCGCCTCTCTGCAATGTTCTCTTATTATATGTAATAAGGCCATGAACTAAAGCGTTTGCCGATTTATTGTCAACTGTAATCTCATTAAAGAATCGCTGGATCTCATTTGCATATCTGAAATTAAGGTTTCAAAAGTTTTTTTTTTTTCATGTAAAAATTGTAAGAACTGTGATTTTCTTCAAAAATTATGTAAATGTAACTAAGATGTAATCTAAGATGTCGCCACCTCTCTCCCACCTCCTCAAGAACTTACCAAGAAGATTATCATTACGTTTCTTTTCATTTTCTACTGAAATCTCTTCCGGAAGACGTTTCACAGCCTGTGGATGTACAAAATGTGCTTTTGCATTTTTATATATTATATATTCATATATATATTTCAGCTTCTCGTGAATTTTTGTCTTTTTTGTTTAAATTTCATGTTGGCCACGGAAAAAAGGGGAATGAAACTATTTTGCTGTTTTGTGTGTTTCTTTTTCTCTCTAGTCAATTAGATTTGATATGTAAAGTCATGTTTTTGTTTTAGCTATTATCATTATATTCAACGTAGGACTGAATATTGAAAAACTTTATTCTTTTCGAAATGTTCCGTACAATAATTTGTCTTTAGTACGTCAAAATTTTAAAATTGGAAATAAATTTCTCTTGTTTTCGACATGATGTTGTTAGTCACCTTATGTGAAATTCTACCATTTTTCAGCACACAGCTTATGGAAAGTCAGGATTGTCGAACGTTCCCATACTTAAAAAAAAAAAACCATTGCAGTTGCAATGGTTTGCGGTTGCAATCAGTACACTGTTACGCAGTATACGTTCTAAGAAATCCAGAAAATCCCGTCGCTATAGTCCCACCGTATGTTAGAGGATGGCAAACATTTTTTCACTTATCTCCAGACTTATACAATACTACACTTGGAGATATCTCTAGTGTGGTATTGCTAAAATACATGGGTATGCATGTGTGAGCTGCCTCTTTCAAGTCGAAAGCTCGCCGAAAAAATAAGTGCTGCCGTACTTCAGACTATGATACCAGGCAACCTCATGGAAAGTCCTCAGTCATTGATTGCTGACACTTTGATTTGTTCACAATTTCTTACAAGATGTAAAAATGTAATTGATAAATTGGAAAAATGATAAAATGGACATGTCCATATTAGCCCAAGGTCGTCGGAAATGTTTTATATAGATGCAAGGCCACAACAGGCAAATGCCCAACGAGGTGGCTGAGAAAAAAGAGGCCCATAACAAATATGGATGTCATATATTCCGAAACTACAACAACCCAATTAAAAGTGAAATTGTAAAAACCAGAAACTATATATAAGTGATAAAATATAATACACTGCCCATAAATAATATTTGATTGCCTTATCTATAAA
This sequence comes from Pholcus phalangioides, assembly GCF_987345545.1. Lineage (NCBI taxonomy): Eukaryota > Metazoa > Arthropoda > Arachnida > Araneae > Pholcidae > Pholcus > Pholcus phalangioides. Next base: position 115,338,674 of record NW_028301608.1, on the reverse strand, counting down.
GTATGGGTAGCTTCTCAATTTATTCCACTATGTTTATTGTACTTTTAAATATGTCAATTGAGTTAGCTTATACCTCCGGGGGTTTTGAATTCTATTTCATTAACAACCCTATTAGAGAAAAATTCCCTGCGACACCACAATCAAGAATTGTCCCTTACCAATCTATACTGGTGTTCCCTTGTCAAAACAGTCGATGGACGGAATATTAATATTTCATGGTCCATCCTGTTCAAAGACCTGTGGGTGCTCGTCTTCGGCTTTGCGTAGGAAATTTTGATTTCTGAATTGAGTGCTCCAGCTCCGACTGTCTTCAGGGACGGCTCCAGGTAATACATACCACACTATAGATATCTCTAGTGTGATATGTATTGCTCTAGCAAAATGTGATTCCGGTGGCCACGCAGGGCACCACTGTAGTGAAATCGGTGGCCATCAAATCAGTGATAAGAAAAAAGATTTAAAATTGACCGCTATGGACATGTGTGTGTGTACTTAATGGAATAACTTGGAAATAAAATTGTACCTTTTCTGATGCATACACATAATCTGCGAGTATTTCGGGAAATTTTACTTGTTCGGCTTGTAAGCCGTAAATGTGTACCTTAACCCTTTCGGGGGTCCAGAGGTTTTTCCGACACTTCGTTGGTAAAGTTCGTATAAAATACACACTTTGTATGCTATTAGTATACTTTATAACGCCTCCCCCGCAATGAGGAAGGTCCTTGGATGTTTGCCGTTTACGGTTTTTGTATGGTTTATGAATATTGTTAATAAGAGATTAATTCAGAGGCCTGCTTATTATCTTAACGCAGAGGTCTTTTTTCTAGTTGCAAGCACTGCTTGTATCCATCTTCAAAAGAAGAGCACCCTTTTCGGCAAGTTCGATATACGAATGCATGTAATTAGGATGATTTCAATCCTAGAACGCAATTTTTACAAGGAATTCGATTCGAACTCTGATCAAGTGCTCGAAATCGGTCACGAGCATCAAGCACTCTGGGTGCTTGCGATCAACGGGTTGAAGATACCTGTCGTATGGGGTCGTCGTAACAACGAAGAACCGTTAGTTCTCGATGCGGTCCTATGTGGAGTCCAGGGGCGTAGCCAGAAATTTCGTTCGGGGGGGGGGGGACCAAAGTGACAGAACAATAGATTTGGCCATCTTTTTCCCTTTTTTCGGTCATTTTCTCACATTTCGGGGGGGACCAGACCCCCAAGTCCCCCCCCCCTGGCTACGCCCTTGGCGGAGTCCACCTCGACATAGGACCGCAAAAGTTGAATTTCTTTTGAATGGAGGATTATTTTTGAAATTGAAATCAGAAACAATCAGACTGATCATATTTCTTCAAAAATATACGGGGTATTGGGATTCCAAACACGCGCGAGAGAATACGAGACATCCAATTATTGCCAAAAGTGACGCCAAAAGAAACAAAGTTACTATTGCAATGTTGCCAAAGCAAACTAATCATTAAAAAATCACCAATGGCGGGAAATTAAGCTCTACTGAAAATGGCAGTGGGTAAAAATGAATCCTACGAAATAAAACGTCTAAAAATGACAAATATGTGAGATGAATATTCTTTGTTTAGTCTTGAATGTCTTAACATGATTTGTGAGTTGGGGAGATCATTTTTTTCCCTCGATTTCAGTAAAAAATTGAAATTCAAGTTGGCTTCTCATGTAAAAACGGCAGTCCTGAGTAATACGGGACGTATGGTCATTGTTATAACTGTTTACAAAAAAGTACAAGCATCATCAGCATCAACATGGGTGGAGGGTGTTTACCGAGAGAAAATGATTGTTTATTTACTTTGTGGCGTTAGACATAGCGTGAATTTTGGGTTAAAAATTAAAAGCCTTATCAGTAAATGAAGGGGGGGGGGGAAAGAAATGCTTTCGATTAATTTCCAGATTTGATCGCTGATGGTCCAAAGGTAATGATTGCCGGTGGCGACATCTCCAAGAGTAATTTCAATATTTGCTTCTTTTTTTTTAACTTACAGTACTTTTACTCAAAAACAAATCAGTATGATGATTCGCAGTTGGTTTCAAAGATGGCGCTTTAAAGCTCACATGAGTATGTTATCCACTTTGATTATCATAGGTAGTTTTTGATTATCATAAGCGTAACTACTTTACATATGGGTCATGCATCACATCCTGGAGCAGGGCCTCCTAAGCTGGGATCTTTGCCTTACCCACAAGCCAGACTTTTCACATCCCTTTGTATAGTGAATTTATAGCGTGGGCTCACACACAAAGACTAGGAAGCTCCTCTTTGCTGGGCTCCAACGCCATAAGTATAAATAAAAACGTGCTATTCAATTCAAAATTTAATAATTATAAGAAGTTATAATCAAAAATAAACTACTGCTTAACGCACAAACCTTTACGAAACCTTCAATTGCTCAAATCCAAGCACGGATCCAGATGGGGACGACCACCCCTCCTACGAGTAAATAATATAAGAGAAATTTTTCTGTTTCGGCAAATACGGGATAATCTAGTGCCCCTTTACAATAAGTCACTTCTCCAACACATCACCCTGGATTCGTGTGCCTCCATTCTATTAGCAGCTGAAGATGTCTCCTTTCACTCCAGTTGCAGCTTAAGATCAACAGTAGCTGCAAACTCGGACTGTTAGGTGCACTCACTTTGTTCCAGACTCTGCCACGAAGCTGGGCTGGAAGAGATCTCTGCAATGGGATAAGTCCGGTGGCAGAGACTCTGGTGTTCATTCATTCATGCAGCTTAAGATGTCTGCCATTGCTCTATTCGAATCCGAAGATGTTTGCCTCGGTTTCATTCGTAACTTAATATATCTGCCCACAGTCAATTAGCAGCTGGAAATATCTTATCTGTAATTTAACTTGTTTAAATAATTGACCCATCTCAGTATAGGCCGCTACAACCAATATTGAATAAGTAAATAAATAATTATATGCAGTAAAACATCTCTTAACAGTCACATCTGTGTTGCGGCCAAATGAAAATTTCCTGCCCAAAAGCCTATTTAAATAATGTGTTTTAAACCCCTGCTTAGCGGTCACAGACACAATTTTCTTTATTCCTTCCATTTGACTAAAGCCCCTGTACGGACACAAACAGCTGCAATTTTATTTCAATTTATGCTAGCTAGATGGCAGCATAATGTTTCGCAACTCTGATGTCGGTTTACAATCTAAAATCACGTGTTGCTGATTGTGCTCATGCATTTTACACATGCTGCTTAGAAGCTTTGGTATCGGCAGAAGATTATGCTTCCAGGGGTGAAAATAGATCAACCTCCGAAATATCTGACATACATTTTTCTGTAAACACAATGACGTAAAGGCATTGGACTTAGTCTCACAGCTTAAAATACATTTTTAATGAGTTGGAATACTCACAGCAAAACCCACCAAACATTGATTGATCAATTTTTCCAAAAAACACGTTAATTCAGTGCAAATTTTGCATATTTCTTTTGTAATTTTAATTGCATATCTGTACAATAATCATGTGTTTTCGTGACTTTAAACACATCTTTTATTGTGAGAATTTCATTTATTTTCAAATAAAGAAATATTTTAGTTATTGTTAATACTCTATCTTACAGTTTCAACGGGACCCCCCCCCCCCAATACGATCACCCTTTTTTTTTTTACTAACAAATTTTTCTGTCCCTCAAGTGTCCACAAAAGAAGGGTTTTACTGTAGAATGATTTTGATTACCCAAGCTAATGTACACTGAAGTGTAAGAAAAACTGGTATGCCTACTTAATATCGAGTAGGTTTCCCTCTCCAAGCACGCAGAACTTCCGCAACATGACATGGCATGAACAATAGACTCCACTAATATATAAAGGTATCCTGGAGACAATTCCCACCATGATTCTTGCAGAGCTGTCCACAATTCCATAAGGTGATGGAGATCTCTTTCGTACAGCATGTTGCAAGGTATCCCATATGCATGCTCAATAATGGTCACTTCTAGGGGAGCTAACGGAGGATGCTGAAGTCAGAAGAGTATTCCTGTAGTCCCTCTCGGTAGCAACCCCAGCGTGTCATTGTTCTGTTGGAATTGTCCAAGCCCATCCCAATGCACACAGCACATTAATGGGTGTGAGTAATTTGAGTGGGTGTTAAAATACCAGTCACTTTTTAGTCTTTAGTCCTAGCAGGGGACCCATATCATGTCAAATACTCAGGCCCCATACCATTAAACATACCATAATTTATTTGTCCTTAGTCATTAACATAAAACTACACAAGTTAAAATTTATAATTAAATCACAAATTTACAACTAAATTGTAAAGCCTCCACAAGCTTAAACAGTTCCCTGTTGACATGCAGGGTCCATGGCTTCATGAGGTTTTATCCGTACCCACACACGTCCATCAGCCAGATACAACTGACAACATAGACTCGTCAGACCAGGCAATGTGTTTTCAGTCATCAACAGTTTAATGGTGGGCCCAAGTGAGGTGTATAGTTTTGTGTCTTGCAGTCATCAAGATTGGTTCGAACCCCACCGTCACTGCAGTGGTGATCAGCTGAAGTTGGTTTCCTGTCGTTTCCAAATTTGAGGCGCAAATGTGAGCCAATCTCCCCATTAAAAAGTCTCGCCACAGAGAGCAACAGGCCTAAAACAATACAATTATTCAATCATTACACTTCACCAATAGTTAGAAAAACTGGTAGCAGATGGTAGCACTACACATAACAAGTATTACACAGAAACAAACTTCACGTCAGGTTTCACTATACGTACACGCACATTCTTGCATGTACCAATTCGTTAGAGGTTCCGCAGAGGAACATGTACGAGGTGCATGTGTGATTTAGTAGTAGTGTAGTAGTCATCAAAGGTCTGCAGAGGCATATGGACAAGGTGCATGTGTGCTTTAAAAGTAGTCATCAAAGGTGCCACTGTTCAGTCGTGTAGGCATCATACTAGACTCTCATCATTAGAATCCAGGTTTGAACCCTACAGCACAGTGGTGGTCAACTGAGGTTGGTTTTCTGGGGTTTTCCAACTTCAAGGCACAAATGTGAGACCTCCCGTTTGAAAGAATCTCTCTGCATAGAGCAGGGAGACCTTCAACATGATACTTACATAGCATGAAATTCAAGCATTTATCATCTTTACTTCAAAATATGAAAAGCAGATGGCAGCACCAACAAGAATGCGAAGCAAACACAACTGATAACAGAAATGCATTAGGGCCATGCATATAACATACACTCGCACAACACATTCCGACATGTACTGATTGGTTAGAAATTCCGCAGAAGAATGTGTATGAGGTGCATGTAAGGTTAAGTAGAGGCCCCAAAGCAGAATGTTTTGCGTTGTTCTGCAATGATCCCTCAGCGTACTTAAAATGTTCTGCGGTAAAAATTTGCATCTACATAATAGCGTTTTTCTACACTTTTCTTAAAATTCTTCCAGATTGTTCTGCAACAGCACTGGTTGTTCTGTGACGTACGTCGCACATTTCGGCATATTCTGCTTTGGGGAGTAGAGGTAGATATCGAGAGAGAAGGTGCCGTCAAACATCTTTCAGATCGTTTTGTTCTAATATTAACACAAATGAACAGAACTCTAGTCATAAAATTGATTTTTGGTCTAACAGCAGTTGATTCCCTTCAGACACTTTTGCACGGAATTTCATATCATCAAAGCAATTTAGTCTATCAACTGAACAACTAAAAGTCTCAGTTATTATATTTCGGCTCACTCCCATGGCTGTATAGACTCGTGTGCATTTTCCCGCAAATGTTTTTTTACTCATTCGGAAATGGTTGTAAACTTCTGGTTTTGTGATCACTTAGTCACTAGAAAAGATAAAAGTCTGGTAAAAGCGTCACATAATGTATATAGTGGGGAAACCCGAAATAAGATAAAGGAGATAAACAATTCGAATGTTCTGTGCTGTTACTTTGTTCAAAGTACCTCAGAATTTTTATGTTTTTTGAGGAGCATGTGTGCCATGATAAGAGTCATCATGTTTAACTTTTTGAAGAGAGAGAGGGAAAAACGTTATAGCTAATGCTTTTAAATTTCTAACTCATTATAGTCAAATATGTTTTGAATATTTAACCCTTTAAGCTGTTTTTAAAATGTTCTTGATCTGCATTATAACTGCCACAGTAGAAATCACTAAACCTTCTGGAAATTGCCACCTATATTCAAAAGAATATTTTTTTCAGATTGTGTGAGCTGATAAATGCTTTCCCTCCAACACCGCAAACAATAATAATGAAAAAACAAAGAAGGGAGAAACTCTACCATTCTTATTATCTATGCTGTACGCATAATGGTATACTACCTCGAAGGGAAAGGGGAAAAAATTCTCTCTCTTTCCTGTTATCAGACTTTGAACAAAAGCTGACTCCTCCTGTTGGCTGTTGATCGACAGGTTGGGGAGGAGATGGAAAACATGCTTGACTGTAAGAACAGTTTCTCATTTAAAAAAATATATATGATTTGATAATTTTTTGTGGTGCCCCCTTTCCTCCTGATGCCCTGAGCACATGCTTATTTTGCTTAATGGTTAATCCAGCCCTGCCAAAATGATGGGGTTTTAAAAAACCGAGATATTTTATTGCCAAAATAAAACAAATCAAGTTAGACAAGATATCTCATCATTGTCACTGTAAAGGTTTGCATTAGCTATTTGACAACCACTTCCAAATCACTCGTTATAGCAAGATTCTCATTCTCATTATAAGCCATACTCTTTTTAAAAACTTTTACTGTATTATATAGACAAGTCTGTTAAAAGATCTAAAAAACGGTGAGATCTCTAAAGAGATAAACGATCTGCTAAAAAAAACAGATCATTGTATAACTAACATCATTTCAATTTTTTTTTCTTTGCAGGTTCAAGTTCATACAAAAGAAGCTGATAATTCAAGATTGAAGCATATTGAGTGAAATACTGTTAAGATCTTCATAGCCATCAAATGATGCTCTGCCGCTGTGGGATGCTGCATGAAAAAGTCTGATCAACTCGAATCTTTAAAATAACTCACATTTTTCCACTTGATGTGTGAATTTCACACATAATGAATCAGAATCGTGTCCTTATACTGGCATTTACATTTGTTACAAGCCGTTGTGCTCAAGAGATAAGCTCCTACCTTCTTAACGTCTGCGTTCACATAAAGCATATATTTTATTACGTATTCAGCTGTAATTTTGCAGGAAATGAACGGACCATAAGAGCCTTATGGAGATTTTTCCACAGAGTCATCCATTTTTTCCTAGTCTTTTGCGAGCAGCCCAGTGAGGAAACGAGTATCGACGATTGCTCAGATAATTTGAGGACTGCAATATTATTTTTTCAGGGTCTCAATGATTATTTTTGGAACACAACCATTGACATTAACTATAAGAGCTTCGATATCGCCTGTAATTTCAGCAACGTGTGGGTTCCAGCTGCATGGAAGAGTTTTTGGCTTTCATTTAAACATATCCACGAACACTGGCCGTTGTCGCCGCAATTTACCAGCTTCTCTTTGATTTTGGCTTTATTGACAGTTTGCTTTCTAGTCTATTTCAGTTTTATTATAACTTTGATATTAGTCAGAATTCATAAGATGTTTGTTGTACCATTTTTGAAGCTTTTGCGAGTCATGGTTGACTTCCGCAGACGTCAAGTTTTGCGACACAGAGGATTATAGGAATGTTATTATTTATTGCTTGCTTTGGATAAACCAAATATTTTTTTTTGTTTGTTTGAATGCTATTACATAAAAGTATTTTGTAGAGAAACGTGTGAATTTCTTTCGATTTCTGCAGGGACTGTCTAAATGATCTTGTTCTGAAAAGACATGCACAGTCGGACCCCAATTCAACGAATTCCTTAATTTAAAGAATTTTTTTTAAATAGAAGTCAAATCCACATGTTTAACGAATAAAAAAAATTTCGACAACAAATATTTTTTTAAACTACCCAATTTTTTTTTTTTTTTTTTTTTGCTAGTCACCCAAAACCACAATCCAAAGATTTCACTTTGCAGGACTTACACTGCAGCCCTTCTTTAGCGACAAAAAAAAAGAGGGGAACAGTAGGAGTTTGTTCCTTTTTTGAGAAAAGGAGACAATAAAGTCATTCCCTCAGAATATATGGGAAGGTTTCAGTGGGCAATTGATTTTTCTGCACAATAAATTTTTTAAACTATGAGTTTTTCCTCAACTTGTAGAGCATGAAGTGTAATGAATGAATAATTATAACGTTGTAGGCCTGTTACTCTCTGCGGTGAGACTTTTTAACGGGGAGATTGGCTCGTATTTTCACCTTGAAGTTGGGAACTGTTGTACACCAATATCGTAAAACATTATGCTGTCCACATATTTAAGTTTCAGTAACAAATAAAACTTCAAGTAGTGCTCCATCCATGGGCTCTCCATCCATACAGGCCCCCTAGCATCAAAGGTGGAGTCCACTGATTTAATGTATATATGAATTGACATCATTATCGTGCCCCCCCCCCCCCCCAGACTTCCAAGTCTATTTCCACCTATGGCTCTGTCTTGACGAGTAACGAATGGCGGGCCATCTTAAGAGACCATTTTTTTAATTAGCGAAAAAATGACATTTTCTACAGAATTTGATAAAAACGTTGAACGTATCAAACTTCGATCAAGCAATTTTGTCATGCATCCTGTCTTTATTCTTAATTTTATACATTTTTTTCAATTGTTGTCAGAAATAAGTTGTAACATCATCCCCAAAGTGAGTAGCTTTCAAAATTTGCCGTTTTGAGTGTGTTTATGCTCCTGATCAATTTGACCCCAATTTTAAAGAATCAAATTGATTTCTTCCGATTTTTTAAATTGGGGTTCAACTATATTACAAGAAGGGCCTTTAACTTTTTTCAGTGGCGGCATAAAAAGAAAATGTTCACATGCAGCTCTACATATGCTCATACTAACGTGCAAATTTTCTCTCTTGAATATAGGTGTATGTCAAGAACTTGAGAGCATAAAATGAACTCATGTACATGGAGCACTTCAGTAAGCACTGTGGTGCCCATGTGTACTTCCATGTGGAAGATGTTCTGGTGCTGGAAATTCAATCTGTAATTTGGTTCGGAGTACAAATGAAATTGCTGCCACGTAGCACAAGATTTCTCATACAGCTATCTTTTGACCATGACAAATTTTGCAGCGCAACTTCTGTTAATGAAATTAAAAGCATGCATAATGAACGAATGAAAGCCAGGGTTCTTGAACTTATCCTGTTGCCGAGATCTCCTCCAGCTCAGCTTCGTGGCAGGGTCTGGAACAAAGTGTGTGTGCGCCTAGCAGTCTGAGTGCATATCTAGTGTTGTGTCTGATTTTTCAGTGCTGCCATCTATATTTTAAATTGTGAGTGAATTGTAATGATTGAATATTAATTTAGCAGGACTTTTTAATGGAGAGATCGGCTCGCATTCGCGTCTCAAAGTTGGGAACCACAGAAAACCAACTTCAGCTGACCACCACTGTGGGATTCGAACCTGGGTCCTCACGATTGCAAGTCTGTCACTATGACCACTCTACCACAACATTGGTAAAGCAAAACCATATATCAGGGGTCTTTAACCTTTGGGATATTGTGGGACAAATTAATGAAGCCTGTGGCCACCAATTCAAATTGCAGTAGTGTTTAGTATTGTAAGATTAACTAGGACATAATGTCATGTGCAGTGGCAGCTTATCAGGTGAGCTAACAGGCCCCCACTTTAAATAGAGGGGGAACTTAAATTGTTGCACCTACATTATTTTGTAGCATGGTATCAACCATTTCCAGAATTAACTCAAAAACAAAAATTTCCTACATGAAGTTCAAGATGAGCAACCGCAGGCCTAAAACACAAGAGCAACCCACCCCCCTCCCCATTTTTTTTTTATCCAAGAATAAAATCTAGAAATTGTGAGTTGTAATCTATACTCGCTTCTAATTTAAGAGTTTTCTCGAGCTGGATATGCAATGCACGTGTGCACAGTTACAGTTACCTCAGAACACTAACTAATTTGTACTGAATACACTATTCTAATTGCATTCAATAACGCATTCAAAAATTAACAATTTTTAAAAAGAGTATGGTTTACAAAAGATAATACGTTCATTATGCTAAATTGAAACTGCCTCTGATCACAACGCTTATCAGCAATTTATTTTTTTACATTATGTCACATGTCGTCTGTCATTCAAAGATATTATGTACACAATCTTCTTTCTTCGTCATAGATTCACTGAAGCATTTTTCAACTCTTCCAATTGTTTCCTGTATTCTTCGGCTTCATGTTCCTTCACAATCAAACGCGCTTTATATTCTTCTGCCTGTTTTCTAATCTTCTCTAACTCCTTTTGCAACAGTGACTTCTCGTCTTCAGATGTCTAAATCAGTTACAGAAGGGGAAAAATAATAAAATGGTAATTTAAACTCATTTTTAGAATAGCACACGAAACATTCAAATCTTAGCAGTGACCACAGTGCCAGCATATTGCTATGAGCCAATAACTGCTATGATATTCCCTTATGGGACTAAGCTGTGCCACATGATTTGGTCTCTATGGGACTAGAGGGGTGCAGAGTCACATGGACAATAAAAGCACCAAAACCTGTATAATAATGCTATGGTATTACCAGAAAAATTCTCGGCAAGTAGTTTATATCGATAATGCCGTGTGTCATTTTTGGGCTTTATCTGAGTGTCAACCTAACACACAAAAACTACCTATATAGAAAAATCGCTAGAAATGTATTGATATGTAAATTTGGCTCAGTGAATTCAACTTACACTTTTGATATTCGAAACCGTTGTTACATTTGGCTTTTCCAAGAAAGAGCTGATATCTAATTTAATATCGTCTACTTTCATCTTCTTTGATGGCGGCTGTTCCTTCTTATTTCCTATAAAACAAAAATTTCAAAAGAAAAAGAACAAAAAAAGTTCCTACAAGAAAGTTTGAGCACCATAAAAATTAAGAAACTGATCTCTTAATTCAAATGAAATTCAACTTTTATTGGTTCAACAAGAATTGAATATGACTGGTTTGAAAAAAATAAATAACCAATAGAAAGTACTGAATTTGCTTTTGGGAACTAGGTATTGAACGTGACAAGAGAGAGATATAACTTTGTATAAATGCTTGCATTAAATGCTTGCATAAAAAATCTGCATTGCTATATAGGCTTTAGATAATTCGAAGAAAAGTTGATTTAAAACTTCGTCGCAGAATCAAATTTTCATCGTTTTCTGAACTAAACATTTTTTTTATTTTTAGTTCCTTATGAAACTTAGGCTGGTATTGTTACTCTATAAAAATTTTGCAAAAATTATTTTTTAAAACTTGGCAAATATAACCAATAAGCTTATTGGTTTCGCTTTTCAAGTTTTATAAAACGTTTCTGGAAATTTTATGGTATAATGTCGGCTTTAGGTAAAGAACATATAATAAGTCATATGCCTAGAATTGAAGTTAAAAAAAAAAAAATCTGTTCTAGAATAGAGGTCTTCAACCTTTTTCTACTTGCGAGCACTGCTTGCACACATCATCAAAAGAAGAGCACCCTGACAGCAAGTTTAGCATACAAATGCATGAAATCAGTTTCATTTCAGTCCTTACAGTCCTTGAATGCAATTTGCAAAGGTGTTTAATTGTAAAGTTGACCAACTGCTTGGGAGCACAAAATCGGACAGGAGTACTGAGCACTTTGGTTTGGGGTGCTTCAAGTCAATATAGTTTGGATCATATAAGTCGTACCTGAATCAACATAAGTTTAAATCAATCAAAACACAAATTTACCTGCTGAATTTGAATCGTGGTTACTAACTATAAATATTGGTTGAGGTTGGGTTATCACAGATGGCACTTGAGACTTCTCAGAGACAACTTTTATGAGCTACAAAACAAATATTTGATTCAAAATGGCATAAAAACTTTCAGAGAATGAATGACAAAGAATAGTGAAGTATGTGAGCTCAACAAAATTCTAACTGATGAATTTGAGGGAAAATATATTAAAGACCTTATCAATTAGATAAAAATTACTAAAATACAGTAGACTCTAGCTATATATATAAAATCCAGCACATATCAGACCAAGGTGGAAGTACGTTGGAAAAAGCTCATTTAAATAACATAAATCTCTACACATAGACATGCAGTCCTCTTCCATCGCTTGAAGAAAACTTGCCTAAAGATGCCGAACTAGTGCACGGCAGGATTATCAAGTCTATTGTATTTAAATTAGGAATTTTCTGGAACAGAGTGTACACCTCTGTTTCAGAAATTTTCCATTGGAATATGACTCAAAACCAATATATTTATTCTATAAATTGTTAGTCAATACAACTGGAATTTTATTAAATGGAATATAAAATGGAACGTCGAAAGACTGAACTTGTTTTCCATTCCAGACAGGTTTTAATTTTATACAGGTGCACATAAAGATAATGATTCTTCACCTCCGTAACACTTAAATTTTGCTCTTTTTTTACCTCTATGATCTACATTTTTGTGTTCAAATTCAATCACACATTTTTTGCAGCTGGTGGCCATCTCTATACACTGAATGAAAATCACTGCAGTAGCCAAAATATGGTACTGCTAAATTGTAAACAATAATTCCATCTCTGAACTAGTGAAAATGGAAATTATCAAAATTTCTTCAAGAAACAGGAGTATTTTCTAACAAAAGCCATCATTTCGATCATAGATGAAATGCAAAATAGACTTTTACTAAATTTTGCATAGTAAATCTCTACTACCACTTAAACTACCCCCCCCCCCTTCACTCCTGAATCAGTTCAGATAGACAATAAGCATTCATCGTTTTTCCAAAGAGTGAAAGAATTCCCTAACAAAAAAGGGGATCAGAACGAATTAACTTCCATCCAAAGGATAAAGACTTTCATTTTACCAGAAATTCTTTCCGTTTTAGCAGGTTTACCTATCTACAACCCTGATTCCCAACACGGGGTCACACGCCTCACAAGAGGGGCAATTACATTTTTAATGGGGGAAATTTTGTTTTTTTAATGGGAGCATTTCAAGAATGAGTTGTTGACAGAAAATGTTTTTGCATTTCTTATGGTTTTTAAAATAATTCAAGAACCAATGAGAAATATAATTACAGGGAATTGGTGGGAAAATAATTTCACAATTCATGATGATTCATAATAATGAAAACTATTTCCAGAGATATTAAAGATTCATATTTGATGATAAAATGATTTCACGGAAATTCACATTTGATTTTCAAAAAATACTTTCTCAGGATTAAAGAAAATCCATATGAAATGTGGTATCCATATGCATTGTGTACCAAACTTATTTTGTTCCCTGCAAATTATCATTATCAGGTTGCAAGACTGTGTAGGAGGCTAGAAGGTGTTCTCTCCTCCCTCATTTATTGATGAACATTTTCATACTTAATGTAGTAATTAGTCTGTAGTATTCACTGCGATCCATGTACACGTGGAGCTGCTTTTGCAATAGTCTTCCTATAGGAAATGTAATGTAAGGGCAAAAATACCCTTTCCTTCAGTTCTTGGTAAGTTTCAGTTGACTAGACTCAAATTTCTTTTTCCGACAGACTTTCTAAAGGAATCTATGAGACGTATTATACATTAAAAGAAATATCATAATTCATGATATACTGTACATTTGACAGTTCCGTTTGAATGGCTCACAATGGCTGAATAAAAAATTCAGGTTTTTTCTTTAGCACAAAGGGGGAAAAACATCCCATTTTAGAAAAGAAAAAGAATGGTATGATTGACCATTCTTCAACCAATTAGGTGGGAAAGAAAAACAGAGTTGTTCTATTTTACCAATACCCATTTACCATATGTCCCACTCGACCAAACAGGACGTGGTCATCATTTTTGGATACATTTATTATTCGATTATTTTTATCAGAAACAATGAGTTCCAATGCTATCACATTAAGTGGCATGAACTACATATGTTCTCTCCCCCCCCCCATAACCTACTACCCTCTGAATAAATTCATACAGATTTCATACATTTACCTGATTGGGTGAAACAGTTTTACTCTGTAAAGTGCAAAACACTTGCTTCTCCTTCTTATTAGCCAAGTCTTGACTGTTATCACCAGTGAATTGCTTCTGTTCTTTTACCCATGTCAAGGCCAACTTTCCAGCCTCTTAAAAAAATGAATGAAAAAAATAATATTCAGGAGTGTAAAATTCAAAGAATTCTTTTCTCATCAATTTATCCTTTGTGGGATTCATCAATTTATCTTTAATGCAGTGATAACTTCTTAGGTTTGAAGCCACCTGATTATTTTAAGCATGTAAATGTGTGTGTTATGTATCAAGATGTTGTCATGAGACACTGGTTAAGAACCTCATAGTGTTATCATTATCTATTGATATGAAATTATTTTCTGTATGTTTGTCTGTGTGTGTGTGTATGTTCTATATAAAAATTTACGATTTTAGACCAATCTTTACCAAATTTTACTTATGCAGCAAACAAGACCCAACTTGAATGATAAGCTACTTTAAAAGTTCGTCAGAGTGGGGAAAATGACTGAAATAGGCAAAACAACTGTTGGGCAACAATGGTTCCTGAACCTCAACAATGACTTTTTGAATGTACATTTTTGTTACCATGGTTTTCAAACATGTTTATCCCTTTACAATGGTTTGTCACTTCTCTTAGGCTCCCAGTATATAGAAAAAACCTGGGCAGCATTTAGTATTACAGCTAGTGTTATAATTTTATGACCAAAATATCTCGCAGCATTCTTAAAAGATCTCACCCCACCATAGAATGCGGCAGCACATTGTTTGGAAATCACTGCTTTATTGGTATTCATAATTTGCACTAAGTTTCCAACATAACATTTTCTTTAATTTGCCACGTCATTAAACCTAATGCCTCTGTGGTGTATTATATTGAGTAAACATCAGAGTTATCAACATAAAGACATACAATAGACATAAACAATACAGATTCATTTGTAATTCAACAAGCAATTAAACACAGTCAAACTTTCAATCTCAAACAAATTTTTTGCATACTATGTTTTTCTGTAAACTCAAAACTGATTTAAAATTGAAATTTCTAATAATTAGGAATAATTCATATTTCCAGAAGGGCATGTTAATATATCAGTCTATCTGTGCATGTTTTATACAGCTGTTCACTGGGATGATCAAAAATCCTCATTAATGATAATTTGATATGCAGGGTGAATCCGATCTATTCTGCAAAACGAGAGGAGGTGACAGATGAGCCCAAATGGATCATGAAACACCCCACCACCCTGTCCTATGTCAAACCGTTTTCGAGTTATGGTGGATAATCGATCACAGGGAAAGTTTGAAAAAATACAAATTTGTGAAGTTTCTGGAAAATCGACATGCAAACTAAGTTTGGAAAAGTTTGGCAAACTAATGTTTGGAAAGAACAGAAAAAATTCTAATAATATGATGCCATTTTCATTGAAATATCTAGATTCATTGATGAGCCACACACACACACACAAGTGCTGAAAAATTTGGCGACATTTAAAATCGAATTGTCAATAAATTCTGTAACCATCAATTCTGCAAACACCCTTCTAGCTACAATCAGTCAAATTTACAAAAAACTTGTCCATTCTGCCAGCTTTCAAAAGAGCCTATAATGAACCATATCTGTGTTTTGGGTCAGGAGAAATTCAGACTTTTGCTTGCAATACCCTCTTCACTTCTTCAGCATTTGCTCAAGTAGAGGTTCAATGAACATTCGGGAAATAAAACTAAGGGGGATGAAAACATATGTAAATCTATCACTATCTCAGATATGCAGATGTGCTCCAAGCTTCCTGCACATGTATTCTACTCATGGATACAAGAACAGCAAGTCAATCTACCTTATCAAACATAACCCCATCAGCTTCTTTGACGTTTTTTACTGTTTATATTGCATTAGCTCGTCGTTTTCTATTTCTTTCACCCTGCACTCACTTGCTTCCTATTATTTTCTTGCATTGCTACGAATAGGTCGGATTTACCCTGTATGTCTCACAATACAACCAATCCTATGAATAGACTACTATTTACATTATTTGATAGAAAGATTTTTATAAAATTATTGAAATTAAAAAGTTATTTCAAGTCTAATAAACTTCTTTTTGCAGAAACAAATTTTAAAAAATGAAGGAAAAAAATAGAAGCAAAAACATGAATCGGAAAAGTAATATGATTAACTTTCTCATTCTTGAAAAGTGTTTTTCTTAGTAATTTCAATCAATCCATCAAATTTTAGCTTTCACTAAATCTAAATGTTTGCTTTTTTTTAATTCAAACCAAAGAAATTCTCAATAATTGGGTGCAATCGAGGTGGTTAACAAACTTTTACAATTCATAGTGTCCAGAACTTTTCTACCCTACCTACGTCTTCAGAGTATCATGGGGCCCCTTTCAACCAAAACTGATTTTTGTGAAGGCTCATGTATTAACATGGCACTGCTTACAAATTTACATGCTTAGTCTTGAAATTTCAATCAGATCTCATGTTTGTGAGGCCCTTCTTCTCTTGAGGCTCCCAGGCAGTGCCCGTGCATTAAAATGGCACTGCCCATGTAAAATTCTTCCAAAAAATGTGTATACAGTAAAAATCCTATATAATGATACCCTTAAAACAGAGAATCCCCAACATAATAATATAATTTTTTGGTTCCAATGCACTTTTCACAGTGTTAATATATTCAATCTATAACAACACGTTTCTCTGGTTCCTTGAGTCGTTATATAGACATTTCACTGTAAATGTCTAGAGCTTACATGTAATCAGCACTTTTTCTTTTTTTTACCTTGTAATTTTTTCCTCCATGTTAATTACTCAAAACACCACCACCATGGTTGTCACTGTTTAATAATATATCTTGTTAACCCCCCCTCTTTTTTTTTTCTTTCTTATAATTATTCTATTGTCAGGGGTCAGCATGGATCATGGCCTCAAAACTAGTGAAAATAGTGACCAAAATGTTTGAAAAAGTGACCGAAATGTTTAAAAGTGACCAAATAGTGACCGAAATGTTTAAAAGTGACCAAAATATTTTTAGAGAGAGACCAAATGGACAATGAATTTTTATTACCAAATTGAATGAATTGAATTTAGTTTTAACTTTGCATTTCAATAGAACTCATTGAAATTGCTTTTTTTACATAATAGTGTGAAATAATTAAATCAAACTCAAACGCATTCTGCTAACCAGAAAAGTTTTGAATAACTTATCAAATTTATCAACAACTATGTGTGAGAGAATAACTACATTACATCCTTTCTGAGTAACAGTAGCAATGCCTTCCCCCATGTTGCTTTCCACAACCCATCTTAAAATCAATTTAAGCAGGAAAAACTTCAAAACAGGAAAAGTTTTCACATTCAAAGAAGGGAAAAAAATGAAATAACACAAAATTTGATGAGAGAATTTCTCCCATCTACATTCCAGTGGATTTTTCATTCATGTTATGCTATGAATGACAGTATAAAAAATGTACTCAAACTTTTTTTAACTAGTACAAATTTGATTTACATACCTAGGTTTGTATAATACGTTCCAACAAATTTTAAGAAATTTACTATAATGATTAAAAACCATAAAATAAATTTTTAACATTATTTTAAATTATTAAATTAAAAAAACTACTTAAATTACTGAATTATAAATTATTTAAATTATTAAATTGAATAAAATATTTAAATTATTATATGTTGAGGGAGGGGCAATCCACCCTCCCAGCGTCAATGGCAGAGCCTACTGATGTATACATATATATGATGTATATCAATTGTCATCGTGCCACACCCCTAAGACCTTAAAGTATCTCCACCTATGGCTGGACTGGGAAAAGTGGGTGAGTACTATTTTACAGGCGGGGGGGGGGGGCACCAAAATAATACTGTCCTTGGGTGAGGGAGAACATAAACCAGTTTTGAAATTGTTTGCTTTTCGAGAGAAAATTTTTTAAAAATATATATTTTCCTTTTTTTTTACACACAACATACACCCCTGCAAAAAAAAACCACATTTACTCCTTTACCCAGAAATACAGGGGTGGGAAGTGACAAAGTCCATTTCGGAGCAGCTTTGAAGCAGCAAAATTCAGGATCCGGAGCAGTTTTGGAGCAGCAAAATATAGGATTTGGAGCAGATATTTATAAATTGGAGCAGGGAAATTAACAAGAATATTTACGTTAACCCTCATCCCTTTTCAAAATAAAACAGCTGCACTGTCTTCTGTTATCAAACATCTTTTCATCAGCTTGTTTTTTGTTTTTGGTATTTCAGGCTTTTGACACCTTGTTTGAAAGAGAGGCTGTCATAAAATTTTTCACACCAGTCTATTTAAGATGATTTTCGCTTACTGAGGGCACTATTAGCTGTCTGGAACAGCCGCCCTTCAAATGGGCTAAAAATTTTCTATAAGTTTTCGATTTTTTCATACTTGGAAAGAAATCGTTGCAAAATGGGAGAGAATGTCGGAAGAATCAACACGACGTTTGGCGATTAAGTACTCATTATTTGGCGAGATTGGCAATCTGACACTCGTTATTCGGCAAAGTTTCTAAATTAGCATTCATAATTCGGCGAAAACGCACTTTTTACTTCCGGAATGAAATTTTTTTCCCCGAAACATCGGAATTTGACGCAATGACGATCGACCACAGTAGTTTCTCCTGCTTCCAGTGACGACTTTTTTTTAAACGGCAACTGACTCGCATTTGCGCTTTAAAGCTGAAAGACCATTGCAAACCATCTTCAGTTGCACGATCACGGATATTATCGGGGTTTCGCGATGGAAAGGCCGATAGTTTAAATAAGGCGTACAGTGGAATAAAACACGCTCTTAGAAAGAATCGTTTCACGGCGAAAATTTTTTGGCGTCCTTTCCGAAATTCCGGGCATACTGAAAGAAAAATTACCTATTTGGCGTAGAAAAATACGAAAATACACTATTTGAGCAGGATGGCGCAAGATGTTAATTTTGGCGCAGTGTGGCGCAGAGTTCTCACCCCTGGAAACAGTATAATTGTGGCCCCCTCCCCCCGTAATTTTTAACAGAAAAAAAGACACCGCGGCCTTCCCCGGTAAATTTCCCATAATCTTTGTAAGCACCAACGTGGCGACTTTTTTTCGCGCCAAGGAATCGCCGTTTTGCGGTAGTCAATTCAAGATGGCTGACAAAGGGCACATAAAAAATTACAAAAAATATATATAATTTATAATATGAATCAACCTAATATGCGGCAAGATGCGAAAATCGATAGAAATATATCGGGAAAATTAGGATAAAATGAACACAAAAATCGAAAATCAACGACATACGGGGTTTATAAATGCGGTTGATACAGAGTTTATGGATGCTGCTGTCAGGGCTACCTATTTTAGCGCGAGAGAAAGTCGCCACGTTAGCGCTGACTCCTCCAGTAATTTTCAACGAACAAAAACAGTGAATTCGCCCCCACCCGATTTACCATGGCCGTAATACAATTGTTTTTTCTGGAGGGGAAACGTAATTTTACTGCCCCTTCACTGTAAAATTCGATAATTTTGCAAAGAAATTTTTATTGCTTTTTCTTGAATTTCCATCAAAAACGCCGTCCAAGGCATTGCCCCCCACCCCCAGTTTTGGATCTTATCACGGTATGTAGCCACCCGGTCGCAAGTACGAACGAAAATTTACTATCGCACGAGGCTGGTATCCACTCTTTTTAACGGAAAAAGAGTAAACTCGGCACCTTTCCTCGTTCAACACCCGTGGAACCAGACCCCCGCCCTCTCCTATTGCGGTCATAACAACGACTCGAGACAAAAACGTTTTAATAACTTTCGAGGTCTAAAAATGGGATTTTTTTTACACAACATCAAGAATGGAGCGCAAGATGTCGCTATTAAGTCAGCAATCAGTATCGTGAAGATGCTCTAAATTAAGTTACGGCCAGAAGCGGATCAGTTGACGGCCCGGGCATAAAAAAAAAATTAATATTAGGCCCTTTAAATTAGGAAAAAAGTGTAAAGTAGGGGCCAAAGGCGCGCTCGGGGTGCCCACCGTTAAATCTGCCTCTATTTACGGCTCGCATTAACTGAGTTTTTATCAGCCTGATGACCAATTTTCATCTGATTGTGTTAAACTAAATGTTGAATTGCAGGATTCTATGATCTTTTCATAAATAGTTCTCCTTTCGATCAAATTTGGGGGTACGGTTTCTTGCTGAGATTTAAATCCAGTTAGAAAAATAGTACAAATTTTATTTGTAGATAGATCGCGATTTTCAAATGGATGATTTTTTTAATTGTAAGTAAATTCAAAATACCTGCGAGCTTCTTTAACCTTGGCCAGCTAGAAGAGTATTCTCCAAAGCATATTAATACGCTTAATACGTATTAATAATACGCGTTTTGGTATTCTCCCGCTGCGCGTAAGTTAGCTTCTGCACGGGCTCTCTTAAATTGCCATTTCAAATAACATTTAAAAAAATTAACAAAAGTAACGATAGAACAAACAACAAATGTAACTTGCTCGATGCTCCAAGAAGGGAATTCGGCCCTTAGGACTAAAACTTTTTAAAACAAATAAAATAAAGGATCAATTTTAAAATAATATGAAAATGAAAGAACGAGTACACGTGGGGAAATAAGAAAGAATGGTAGTAGAGGGGGGAAAAAATTCTTTGTTGTAAGTACGCCTTTTATGCTAGTTTTTTTTCCGACCAGCTTTTCCATAAAATGACGATTTTTTAACCAAGGAGCTTTCTTTCCAAGTGCCTTGAAATCAAGTTATGCTGACGTCACACGGTATGCTCCAGGGAAGATAAGAAGCCTTCGAACGTAGTTCAATGAAGGCAGGGAGAAAATTTGCGATATTGAACCGGTAAAGTTCCTCCTTGAAGAGAAGAAAAGCACTGACAGCAGAAAAGCGTGCGAGACCGAGGTTTTTTTTGCTAAAAAAGTGGAAAAAGTGATCTGGGCCTGAAAATAGTAATAAAAGTGACCAGTTTCTAAAAAAGTGACTTTTAGTTTAAAAAGTTACCCGTGCCGAGCCCTGTATCGTGTGTCATTTACACTTTATGTTAGTCGATTTGTCTATGTATTAGATATCCAGTATGAGCCTTTCCTGACTCCTTGGGTATAACTCCTTCAATTGTATATGTACTTTTCATGCTTGAATAAAAATTTTAAAAAAAAAATCTATTTGGAAAAAAAAAATTAGCAAATATGATAATTGTATTCATTTTTCTATATTTGCGGCTGCAGAAATTTCTTGTTCAGGAATTTTTTTAGCTGCATATAATGATACATATATAAGAAATGTATAAGAATCAGTGAAAATCACTTTGAATTTAAATTATTTTTGATTAATCTCAGCGGCTATAGTTCCATAACTGTTATAGTTTTGTAAGTTTTTTCCATCTAGTTGATTTACCTGTAAGTGAAACGGTCTGTCCACCTTCCAAAGCGGAAGCTACAGTAGTTGTGTCATCAGAAGACAGCATCGTTATACCGTGCCTTTCTAACCATTGCAAGGCTTCCTGCATCGATGTTGCTAAAATGTGAAATTAAATATATGTATAAAAAAAAAGAAAACTCTACTGTACATGTGTGTGTCATTAGAATATTTTTCAAATTTATTCACTTATAAAGATGCATACATACTGGCATTAGGAGCAGTTGCTTCAGCAAGAGCTGCAAATGCTGCTAACACATTAGTACAACTTTGCTCAGATAGCTCTCCTGGATGGCAAAAAAAAAGAGTAACATTTTTTTTATTCTCTAATTCTTTGAGTAACTATCATTATGATACTAGCATCAAATGTAATTGCATGTTAAACACATTTCACACATTAAAAACGTCAAATAATAAAGTTTAAGTCTTTTAGCCCCTGTTCACATGTGCAAGATTACTGGTTCAAAGGTCATGCATTTCTTGATATTGAACCAATTAAAAAAAGTTTTTTTTCTCTCTCTGCAGACATAAAATGGCTGGGGCAGCTGGAGGAAAAAATCTGTACCCTTGCGAGACCTATTTTTGACACCCCAGACCATGATTTTTTTTGACTGACAAAACATTTTTTGTGCTTTCAACTCATTCGCATTTATGCTATCAATTTACAAGTTATGTTAAATAATGATAAATATTAATATGAGAGGCTTCTATGAACTTTCTCAAAACTTGGACATACCTTCATCAGAGTCGCTAAAAGATGATGACTTCGTATCTTTGTTAGCATTCGATAAATTAGTTTTAAGCAAAACTGGACGAGGTAATAATGAATCATCTGCACTCCCACTGAAAGAGTTACTAGCTGTGACACTATTTAAAGTTTGAACTGCACTTTTGATGCTTATTTCTTTCACATGTGTGCTGGTAACAGCATCTGCTTTAACCACTTTGAAAGGTATTGCAGTAGATTTTGGTAGAACCAAAGGAGCTTTATTCACAGGTAATACTGGTGGTGATGGTGGGCTTTCCTTCTCTTTGTTTTTCACTTCTTTTGCATGTGAGTAGTCCTGAATATAAAAAAAGAAATTTTAAAATGTTTTGTAAGTGATTACAGATATATGTGCCAAAAATCTCACACAGCAAATTTATTACCCAAAACTACAAGACACTATTATCCTTTTAAGCGGAACAGCAGAAAAATCATTCAACATCCTGTAAAAAATGCCACATCTTTTTTTTGTAATAAAGTAACCTTCCCCTCAATTTTCAGCAGGTGCAAAGTAAGTGGTATGCGGTCAACCAAGCATTATGTCAGCAGATTTTTAGCCATTTTTTTACCCTCCTCCCAGCAAAATTTCGTTAGCATACCGCATATTCGGATCACAGGCATATGGGGGCTCGTGTCCCCCCCCCCAAGACAATCAGAAATTTATTTTGATGGAGAAAAATATTTTTAAACAAAATTAAAATATTGAAAGAAAATACCTTTGTACGTTGTTACAGTCCGTTCAATTTATATTAATTTCAATGCTATTTGAAAGCTAATAACTCAGAATTCCTCTTTGAGAAATCCATTGTGCCCCCTCCAAAGATTGATACTGCATACTCTCCTGATTGGGATTGCCCTTCAAGAATACACAAAGTGAGTCCAATCACCACTGTCTCACACGCTGTAGGGTGAATTTTGCTATGAATGCACAGGGATCATTTTTCACATGATAACAAACAGAACAATGAACACACACTATATTTTTAGCTAGTGTTTTGAGTATTAATTAATGGAATGGTACAGATTGTCATTGCTAGTTGGTGTGAATTCAGAGCATTGAGCTCTCATCTTCCTCATTGTGGTTTCTCTAAATTCCAGAGATGTTAATTAGTTGATATCATGATGGTTGCTTAAAAACAACCGTTCAAATAATTTGAAGTAATTCCTTCCTTTATACAGAAGCACATTTATGGTTTTGCCGCCTGTGATTACACACATTTTGTTGTCCTTCCCCCATTCTAGTCTAATACATTTTTTTGACTACTTTCCCCCCTCAAATTTCCCACCTTGTGCTATAACTTGGCCTTCCCCCCCCCCACTCCTGCAAGTACACCTGTGTCTCTAAGAGTCACTCTTTTTATTACTCCCATACTCATACACTCTCTAAGTCACTCTTTTGGTCATTCACATGCTCAAACACTATTTCGTCACCCACACGCTTGCTGCACACTGTTTTCGTCACTCACATGCTTGCACACTGATTTCGTCACTCACATGCTTGCACACTGATTTCGTCACTCACATGCTTGCACACTGATTTCGTCACTCACATGCTTGCACACTGATTTCGTCACTCACATGCTTGCATACTGTTCTGTCACAAACATTCTTGCCACTCACATATTTGCACATGCTTTAGGTCATGCTTTTTTTTGCTCACTGACATAGTTTCTTGCTTTGTGGGTCACTCTTTTGGTCATTCACATGCTTTTACACTCTCTAGGTCTCTCTTTTGGTCATTGGCATGCTTAAACACACTGTAGCTCACTCACTGACCTGGTTCCTCGCTCTGTGGGTCATTCTTCTGGTCATTCACATGCTTGCTCATGCTCAAGTAGCTGATAGTCATTCATGTGCTTACAAACTCTCTAGGTCACTTTTTGACCTAGTCCCTAGCTGTCTGGGATGAAGCTATGAATGTGCTCGGACTTGTTATGACAGGTTTTGAAGAGTGATACTTGATGATGATGATCTCATAGAGATTTATTTCACTTATCAAACGACTCCTCATACATGATATTTTGCAAAATTTTTATTAAGCAAAATTCCCCCTTATCAACAGTAGTATCAAAATTTGATTGTATTATCAATAAACTAATTTGTACCTTTGAAAATGTAAGGAATGAAATCTTGTCAGTATGTTAACGTAAATAGTTCTAGAAAAGATTAAAATGAACTCACCTCTCTTAATATTTGGAACACCTCATATGTACCATTATCTACAGCAATATCCATTGCTGTTTTATTGAACTTACTACGAATATTCAAATCGGCATCATGTTCTAAAAGGCATTGTATGACAGGTATATGAACTCGTTCTACCGCCCAATGGAGAGGTGTCATCTGCAGCTGTTCAACAAACAAACAAAAAATCTTAATGTAGAATACGAATCCAGTAAAAACTTGTTAAATAATAAATGTCCTCAAATTTGGCAATGCATTATGCACATCGCTTAAATCTCTTTGAAACAAGCAAATGCAAACTCAACAAAAATATAAAGTTTTTCTAGAGTGGGGGGGGGGGGTAACTTTCAGGTGATGATTTGTTTCTTCACATGGTACACATGTAGCAAACTATCTTTGTATGAAAATTTTGCAAACGTTTTGAGTAAAATTCAATATTTTTGTGTTTACCATATCCTGGGCATTAACTTCAGCACCATGCTTGATGAGAAGTTCAACAACTGCAGTATGCCCTTCTTGAGCTGCAATGTGTAGAGGAGTACGATCCACTTTTGTTCTTGCATCACGGCTAATGCCTGCCCTGAGAAGAACTTCGGCTGTTGTGACGTGGCCATATTCTGCAGCCATATGTAATGGGGACGTGCCAAGCTAAAATAATGAATAGAGAAATTCTCAGTTCACGTGTGTTAAAAAAACTACTACTTAATATCAAAATACAAAACTGAAAGGGATTCAAAAGATTTAGGTAATATTTTTTCCATGAAAATGTATTTCCTGTGTCTACATTAACACAATTCTTTTGCAGATCTTACTCAATGAATACATTTTACAGTGATTTTTTTCCCAACTCAGTTTTTCCACTCAGCATCCAATGAACTATGTAGATATTTGTAGATATATCTATGATTGAACATCTATGTTTCAATCATAGATATTTGATTGAATATCTGTGATTGAATCCGAATGTTGGAAACTAATTAACAAAATACTTGGATATGATAAAAAAAACTACACCCTGCCTTCAGAAACTAATTTGCACGTACTGACTAATGATTTTCATAACCATTTCATAAATATTACACAACAAACCCATGAATATGGAAATTTTGAGCAGTATATTCCTTGCAGTGACAAATCAATTTTTCTGGCCCCCACAGGTTCAAATTGAAGTCTACAAAATAGCAAAATCTCTTAAAGACACTGCATCTTGTTATGATACTTTGACTACTAAAATTCTAAAGAGCTTTCCTGAACGCATGTATCAACTAATGGCTGACCTAATTAACAATTGCATTTTTAAAAGGGGTGAATTTCCTGAATCACTCAAATCAGCTATAGTTGTTCCTATTTTTAAAAATGGCAATCAAAATAACCTCAGCAACTATAGGCTCATCTCAATATTGTCACTTACCTCGAAAATAACTGAAACACTTATTAAAACTAGGATTTACTCTTTTTTAAATAACAATAATTTATTCTAAAATAACCAACATGGTTTTCTACCAAATAGAAATACTGAATATGCTCTTTTAAACTTTTCTGAATATGTCTACAAGAATATTGACCAATCTAGAAAAACAATAGGTATCTTTCTGGACATAAGAAAAGCATTTGACAGTATGAATCATGAAATCTTGCTCACAAAATTTCTATGGAATTAGAGGAAATACTTTTAATTTTATCCATTCTTATCTCACTAATAGAACTCAAAAAGTTAAATGCAATAATTGTTTAAGTAAGGCCGTGAAGATAATCAAAGGTGTCCCACAAGGATCTAATTTAGGACCATTATTATTTATAATTTTTATCAACGATCGCTATAATTTATATATCAAGGGTAAAATCATCACATTTGCAGATGATACTGCAATTCTTTATTCAGGAGATGACTACCCAACACTTATCAACAATATAAATACGATCTGTTAACAGTTCGTAATTGGTTTATTTCTAATGATCTCCATATCAATATTTCCAAAAGTAAATTTATCAAGTTTTCTTTTTACACAATATTCCACATATTGACTATGACATAATTATCCATGAACCAAATTGTACTAGTAATAATTCATGTGATTGTCAACGTATAGAACAAATATTCTCTACAAGAATTACAAAAGACTGGATGTTGTGAAGATATTTATTACTTGAGATGTTAATTTTTTAAGGAAGGAAAAAACTCATCTCTGCCTCTCAGACAGGAGATAGAGATTTTCCTTCGCTAGAGCGTATATATGCCGAACGGAACCGTGCAATGGACGGTGAAACCGATCAGCTAATAGCTCATGGACGACGAGCCAACAGAGGGCTATATATATGACATGAATGTCGCTCTCCGCTTGTTAATACAAGAATTACAGAAGACTGGATGTTGTGAAGATATTTATTACTTGAGATGTTAATTTTTTAAGGAAGGAAAAAACTCATCTCTGCCTCTACCGGGAGTCGAACCCGGGTCCCTCGATTGCCGGACGAGTGCTCTGACCACTAAGCTACAGAGGAGATAGAGATTTTCCTTCGCTAGAGCGTATATATGCCGAACGGAACCATGCAATGGACGGTGAAACCGATCAGCTAATAGCTCATGGACGACGAGCCAACAGAGGGCTATATATATGACATGAATGTCGCTCTCCACTTGTTAATACAAGAATTACAGAAGACTGGATGTTGTGAAGATATTTATTACTTGAGATGTTAATTTTTTAAGGAAGGAAAAAACTCATCTCTGCCTCTACCGGGAGTCGAACCCGGGTCCCTCGATTGCCAGACGAGTGCTCTGAACACTAAGCTACAGAGGAGATAGAGATTTTCCTTCGCTAGAGCGTATATATGCCGAACGGAACCGTGCAATGGACGGTGAAACCGATCAGCTAATAGCTCATGGACGACGAGCCAACAGAGGGCTATATATATGACATGAATGTCGCTCTCCACTTGTTAATACAAGAATTACAGAAGACTGGATGTTGTGAAGATATTTATTACTTGAGATGTTAATTTTTTAAGGAAGGAAAAAACTCATCTCTGCCTCTACCGGGAGTCGAACCCGGGTCCCTCGATTGCTGGACGAGTGCTCTGGACCACTCGTTCAGAGCACTCGTCCGGCAATCGAGGGACCCGGGTTCGACTCCCGGTAGAGGCAGAGATGAGTTTTTTCCTTCCTTAAAAAATTAACATCTCAAGTAATAAATATCTTCACAACATCCAGTCTTCTGTAATTCTTGTATTAACAAGTGGAGAGCGACATTCATGTCATAAATATTCTCTATAAAATACCTAGATATTTATATTTATCAAAATCTAAAATGAATATCTCATTGTAATCATTTAAAATCAAAACTTCGTTTCATTTTATACAAATTCTTCAACCTGAAACCATATGTAAACCGATCTTTCTTGTTAACCTATTATTATTCATTGTTTCATTCACACTTACTTTATGGCCTGCCACTTTGGGGAAGTGATTATGTCACCAATATTGCTCCCATTATTTCTTTACAAAAAAAAGTTATTAGAATTTTGGCAAGCAATTACTTCACTCCAACAAATAAACTTTTTCTTCAATTAAACATCCTTCCTTTAAGACATCTATACTTTTACCGATCCATACTTATAATTAAAAAAAAACACTTCTCTTTACATCTGAACTCGTCAAGAATGTCTAATAGACACAATTTTATTTACTCAATGCCTTTAGTTCATAAAACTATCCTCAAAAAACATTTTAGCTTTCTCATTCCTAAATTTTTTAATAGCCTTCCAAATGATCTCATACAGTCCCTCTCATTTTCAATTTTAAGAAAAAACCTCAAAAAACACTTGCTACAAATTTTCAATAGTGAAAATTATTTCTGATTTCATCCTCCTCAGATTCTCAATCTGTTGTGTGTATGTTACTGTCTTTTCACCTCCCCCGGTCGAATTATTCATTAAAATACCCTTGCTGTCAACTGCTCTGCCAATCCAATTCATATATAATCGTATGTTGATTTATAGATTTTTTTTTATAATAACTAAAGCACCCCCCTGTGATTGTTGCATTATTGCATTATTTATATATATTTGTATTATATATATATTTTATGTATTTGTGTAATCGCATTCCCCCCCCCAACCCCCCTTTCCTATTTTGATGTTTTTTCATAATTTTTTGTTTTCACTCTCAAAAATCTAATGACTCTACATTTTACACTGTATGATAATTGAAATGTTATTGAATTAAGTTCATTGTAACAACCAGTATGGGACCTTGATGTCTCTTGGGTGGTTTTCACTAACCTAATGTATTGTTATCATTCATCTAACATATTAATAAAATTGAAATTGATGAAGTTTAGTGGATCAAAATGCACTCAATCATTACTGCATTTTTAAATATGATTTCAGTTGAGTGAATTTCTTTAACATACCCAATCTGTTGTGAATGGAGCACCATTAGTCATAAGCAACCTCACTTCTTCGGTTTCACCTTGTTTCGCACATTCTAGAAGTCGCTTTCCAAAGTCCACGAGGGACATAATGACACCAATTCATGAGCTGAAATACAAAAAAATAAATCATACATACACAAATTAATTACATGCAGTTGGGGAAAAAACAAGCAATTCAATGGGAGTATGGAAAACAAAGAACACAGCTGCAGTCACAAAATCCAGTAACCGATATCTAGCATGCTTAGAAAAAAATAATCTGACAGCAAAGACAGAGGCACCATATATAAACAGGACACATTTCACTCTGACCGATGCCAGAGATGAGACAGATCTTTAAAAGAGAACATGATTTATATTTTGAGGTGACTAAATCTGTATTTAGAGGAAAACCAAGAGAAGTTGCAGGCAGTTTTGTGCAATCAAATATTTTACATTCCTTTTCACTTAACTCAACTTCAAAGAAGTTGAAGTTACAAAAAACTAAATTTTTTTATATATTTATTCTTCCTTCTTTTCTTTTTGGAGCAGAAAATTTATGCATGCCACGTGTTCTAGAGATCTGCCATCTACATTTCGTATTTTGAAGTAAAAATGGCAGATATGAAGGTTTCAACAGCTGTCTGATGTGAAGATAAGTACAGGAAAGAAAATTCAACTGCCTTTATAGAGAACTTTCCCAGCAAAGCAGACAGATGCCTGAATTTCCGTTTTTATGTATCATGTTGAAGGTCAGCTAGCTCTCTGCTAAGAGACTTTCCAATGGGAGGCCAAGTCATACTTGAGCCTTGAAGTTGGAAAGGGGGGGGGGGAGAGAGTTACTGTAGTTCGCTTTAAAATTTCTTCACATGTTGCACTCTACTACTACTTAACCATACATGCACCTCGTATACACATTCCTTTGGTACATATGGGAACATGTCGTGTGTATATGTACATGAGTTGATTTTTAATAGTGGCAACAGTGCTGTAGAGATGCCGTGGAAAGGAGCCAGGTCATGTCGTTTGTACAAGTAAGTTAAGTGTCTACTTTCCTTCAGAGCAAATTAACCCCCCCCCCCCCCACCATGTGCATGCACAGCGACAACAGGAACAGAGTGGTTGTGGACAAGCCAGTCAGATTACTGTCACAATGCTTTTGAGGCAAGAGCAGAGGAGCTGGTTAAAAATTGAATGTGCTAGAGGTCACAATATCAAATTCACTAAAGAGAACTGACAAACCACGCAAGCATGTCATCTATATTCCTCTATGGAATTTCTAATGAATGAATACATGTTGAAATGTGCATATGTGTTGTGGGCCGACAGTGAAGTTAGTTTATCAGAAATGTTTATTGTATGTTAAACTATTTTACTGCACACAAACTCTGATAATATATTGCCATATGGCAATTTCCAACCAGTAGAGTTGGGTGGGAAATGAAGCCGTGATTTATTGGTGGTCGCCCCAGCCTTGGTAGGTAAAGAACTTGTTTCTGATGGTCTTTGCCCGGATTCAAACCAGTGGACCTTGACAGTAACCTTCATAGTGGAAGATGATCATCTTACCACTGAGCTACATGGGCGTCTGTATGTTAAATTTTTTCTTTGTTTCAAACTGAGCACAACTCAGGTCTATCATCATCTATGGGCGATTTACTACCTAGTGAGTTGTGCCGGAAGTGCAACTGTGTGTGTACCTAACAGTCTAAGTGTGTATGTAGTGTCGTGTTTGATTTTTCAGTGCTGCCATCTATATTTCAGAAGTGAAGTGAGTGATGTGTTATGATTGAATTACATTTATACTGTTTGTAGGTCTGTTGCTCTCTGTGGCGAGACTTTTTAAAGGGGAGATCGGCTCGCATTTGTGCCTTGAAGTTGGGAACCACAGAAAACCAACTTCAGCCGACCACTGTATGTTAAACTGGAGAAACCACGAGACACCCAGGCGTTATTATGTATGTTAAACTAGTGCTGTCATCTGGCTTCCAAATTTGGAAGCAGACAATTTGTCACAGAGGACTGCAAGAGCTTGCGGTGCACCTGCATTACCTTACCAAACAGTAGCAAGGTGGGTAAGAGGGTTCAGAGAAGGACGTGAAAATGAATCTGGCAACAGATAGCTCTCTTCTTCACACCATCCAGAGATTAGATAGTGCCGATGGTATTCAAAGGCTTCCAAATCACTGGAACACATTATGCACAACAGTGAAGGTTACATCAAAGGCCTGTAAAGACTTAGAATCTTGTATGCATACTATATAGAGTAGAAAATAAATAGTTGCCGCTAACAAAAAATAAACTATAAAATAAAACTCTAAATAAACTATAACTAAAAAAAAAATATATGCATGGTAATTATTTATGCTGTTAGAGATGTACTAGTTTCGTGTTGTACATCGCACACCCAAAGCAGAATATGCCAAAAACTGTGACGCATGTCGCAAAACAATCAGTGCTGAGGCAAAACAATCTTGGCGAAAATTTTCAGGAATTAATAGAAAGCACTATATGGGAATGTTTACCACTACTATTAAACCACACATGCACTTTGTCCACATTCCTTTACAGAATTTGGAATGAATTGGTGCATGTTGGAACATGCATGTATGTGTTGTGAACCTAACGTGAAGTTTTGCTATTCAGTAATGCTTATTATGTGTAAGTGCTGCCATCTACCATGAATTTTTCTAATTATGAGTGAATTGTCATAATTGAATAATTGTACCGTTGTAGGCCTGTTGCTCTCTGTGGCAAGACTTTTAAAGGGAAGATCGGTTCACATTCATGCCTCGAAGTTGGGAAACCAATAGAAAATCAACTTCAGCCGTCCCCCACTGTGGCGATGGTGGGGTTCGAACCCAGGTCCTTACCAGGCGATTCCCTCACTATGACCACTCAACCACCACAGCAGTGAGAATGTTTACCACAGAACATTTCCAGTCAGCTGAGGGCCATTGCAGGACAATGCAAAACATTCTGCTTTGGGCCGCTGTATATGCCATAATAAAAAATATATATTTCATAAATATATTCTTTGAGTATTTAACATAGGCCACGTTTTTCTTTGAAACATTTTCACTAAATGCTGTCAAAGTGAATTTATTTGCCAAAAGTGCCCCACAAAGGAGCATCCTGTGTAGGCCCTTGTTATGAGGTAGGACTGCAACCAGTCAGTGCCGTCTTAAAGCATGGGCTGGCACGGGCCAGGGGCCTCACAAACATGAGAAGTTTGAATTTTTGAGAATTTGCCAGGTAGAGCCTCAGAAAAATTACTTGGCCCCTATGATGTTCTTAAGACGGCCCTGTAACTAGTAAACGTAGCGGACTTATTCTTGATAAATCATACGGGGGAAGTCTTACTATGCATGTACAGTTAAGTAGTAGCGGTGGTCATCATGCTCAGAGTATATAATAGACCAATATAGGAACACTTATAGTAGACCTATATAATCTTTTTTTTTTCTTTGGTGATTTCCTTTCTAGTTTGTAGGAGCTTTTCTTCCTGGTCAATGATGGACGGTTATTTTCTCCGCTGGCATGTATTCTGCCTTTTTCTGCTGGCTATTATTATTACTATTTCTGCTTTAGTCGCGATATTTTTTTTACTATTCATCTGAAGGTGACATCACCTTTAGAGATGAAATAATAGGCCTCTGTATAGCATATAACGTCACATTTGAATCAAGTCGGTTGGAATTTTGGAGCTTATTTTTAATTTGCTCATTGATACATTGTATTGTATGCACCATTTTCCCCACGTTACATTGTTTATATTTTTTGTAATATGTCATTTTCTCAGGTTATACATTTCATATTTCTATTTTATTTTTTGCACGCTAGCCATTATAGTTTTAACCCTGTAAACATATTTTTATTGAATCCAAAGACCGTTTTTGACCAAACGCAGAGAGTTTTCTTGCCCTAACCATTGTATTATTTAGAAGAGAATTCTGGTTTTTATTATTTTCAGTCTTGTGTCTAGTCTAGGACGTTATATTTTTAAATTTTGATCCCTTATTTAGTCCAGAATGTTTGGTGAAATATATTTTATTGTTTTAGTGAGTTTTGTAAGTCGTTCATTTTTTCGTTTTAACAGCCATAGAGTTATCCCTTTCTGATGTGTTGGCAATTTTTTTTCTTTGTCTAGAAAGACATTCGAAAGAGTGACTTCATTTTTCTCTTCTTCTTCTTCTCGTCGTGCTTTCAAACGTTTTTCTTGCTAAAGAAAAAATCAACACATATCACCATAAGAAAAATACTATAGCTGTTCGTAATAATTTGATTTAGCTTCTGTTGACTCGGAAATTTAATTTTTACTTCCTCTGTGAAATATGAAGAAACTCCTTCACATGGGATAGTAACTGCAGTACGACCATGGCCTCGATTAGACTGTATAGAAGTCAGCAGAAACGCATGCAGTTTGTCATCCCCCTATGTAATTTTGAAAGCGTGGGTTGAAACGTGAATTCAAGAGCTCACCTCCCTTTAGCACCCAGGGCACCAGAGTCAGCTTACCTTACTCCATTTTATTGAGGCCCTTGGTAAGGCACAACCACGGATAACTAAGAACTATTATTGTACACATCATTTTCAGGTATAAACAATGAACGTTTTCGATTCGACATGAATATTTTTATCTAGAATACAAGATTTCATTTATCGACAAGTTAAGGGATCCTCAGAGAAATATTTCACAACTACCATAAACAAAACAATACCCATTATTTTACAAACTAAGATCACTCACAATTTCACAATATTTTACTATGCTACTTTCACGCGGGAGTCTCACAACAATATTTGCGTATTTTCTGGGGATTATAAAAAATATACGAACGAAATGTGCGATAATAAGAAACTGTTATTAAGTGGTACCAGTTCACGAATTCGGTCGGCTTTAACCAACACCTCCAATTTGAAGGAGCATAGTACCATAGTAATGTGACCATACTGCCCGTATTTCTTGGGACATACCTACATTTTCACGTAATTTTGTGGCTTTTCCAACTTTTTCGTAAAAATATACTGTCTTTCCACTTATTATAAATGAATCCTATTCAATTTTTATTATTTATTGGAATCAAGGGTTGAAATTAGTATTCAACTCATAAATTACATTCTTATGCAACTCTAACTATAAATAATAATATTCATCTCACGTATTTTTCATGTATTCAAACGTTTTGTTTCGTGAAATTTGTTTTAACTAACTACAACTTGCAGTACTGCTTCGTTTGCTGCCATTCGCGATTTTTCAGCGATTTTAGCAACATTTTCGCGATAATTGGCGATGTCTTGTATTTTTCCCGAGAAAATATGGTCAGCTTACTTAATACGAATATTCATCACTCACCCTTCTCATTTTGACAAATGCCATTTATGTTCCAAATAGGAGTGGGCAACTGCAAAATGATGGTTTTGCTATTATGACACCTCTAAATTGAGAAGAAAGTAAGTGCTCGCAGCATATAAAAATAAGTTGATAGTGAATTTAAAAAAAAAGTAGAAACCAACAATTCTGTGCTCAGATGGCAAAATGTTTCGTCACTTTTTCCAAAAAATGAGTTGTTCGCATTCTAAAGTTTTGTTCGTTAACGTTTTAGAGAAGGCAAGGGCGTAGCCAGGGGGGGGGGGGGGACTTGGGGGTCTGGTCCCCCCCGAAATGTGAGAAAATGACCGAAAAAAGGGAAAAAGATGGCCAAATCCATTGTTCTGTCACTTTGGTCCCCCCCCGAAATGAAAGTGGCCCCCCCCCCGAACGAAATTTCTGGCTACGCCCCTGAGAGAAGGGTCTTTCTATTTCAGTTCATGGAGAAACAATGAAGACAAATTGTAATGAGTAAAAAAGCCAACGCATTGCATGCTGGCAAAATATTTACAAATTTGCTATCATGAAATTTAAAAAAGTGGCACATAACATTTTGCCCCATCTGAGCACAAAATGAATAAACTCTGTTACTCTACTTTCCCACAGAAAATAGCAAGAAAATAACTTTCCTTAGTTACAGTTTAAGAAATTCTTTCATCTTTATTTCAACTTGTTTATAGAAGGGTTTAATTTTCTAAAGGAAATAGTTAAGAAATGCAAGAAAGTGTAAATGAAGGAAAAGACAATGGCATAACCACAATGTGGAAGCGAAAATAGAAAAAGGCATCCTAATTGTTATGCTCCCCATTTTAGGCGCAAATCTGAAATAAATTTAAATTATACTTTTTTGTGTAATTTATAAATAAAATAAAATAAATTCTGTTTTATTTCACAATTGTGGACAAGATTTCATTTTAGAAAACAATCCTTTCACTCACTTCCTTGGCTATGACCACTGGAGATAGATGTACTGTGTAACGATGAACTAAGAGTTCACTTTTTAATATATTTTATTAATTTTACCCATATATTCTATTACAATATATTTTGGCTCAATTTTTTACATTGGTGCAACCGGAGCCCAGCAGGAGAGATGATCACTTCTCACTTTTTTTGACCGTCTCCTTCAACCTTTGCTCCAAGAATTTCACCTTTCTCTCCCTCCATTGTCTTTTCTTTCCTTCAACACGTTACTCACATGGGCCTTCCGAAGAGGTATCGCATCTCACATACTGAATTAAGATTCATTCTCCATGGGACTAGTATTGCTTTAGCTCACATTTGCTCATCTGGAGTGGAAGTGAAATTTGATCATTGAAAGGAGGGAGTGCCATCTGTGATAGTCATCTCATAAAGATATTACAGTAGAACCTCGTTTATTCGAACAACTCGGTCAACCGAACACCTTTTTAATCTAACTCACCTTCAGTTTTCTATAGTCAATGATACCCAACAGTTGGTGTTTTTTTGGAACTTGAATCCTCTTATCTCACAACTCAATAGTTTCGTTCTATTGTACATACCGTACCTGTGAGCTATAGGTATAAGTAGGGGTGGATCCGGGTGCAGTTTACGTAGTTATAGGAGCAGATTTAGCTGCCATCTTTTTTTTCACCTGACGAATTTATCTTGATCTTAAGGGCGCCTTAATGAGAGGGAGGAGTGCGCATTCTGACAACAACGACAAGTTCTTATGACTGCGGAACTTCTTATCAAGTTCCGCAGAGGAATATGGACGAGGTGTATGAATGGTTTAGTAGTACAGTTCTTATAACGGTTCTTATTGCCGGAGTGGGAGGGGGGGGGGTAATCATTTGTTGCTGAATTCCAATTTATTCCTTTACATTATCGAATTAGTTTCGAAATTGATTTTCCGAACTTTTAAA
The DNA here is from genome assembly GCF_987345545.1 of Pholcus phalangioides. Lineage (NCBI taxonomy): Eukaryota > Metazoa > Arthropoda > Arachnida > Araneae > Pholcidae > Pholcus > Pholcus phalangioides. Next base: position 115,302,597 of record NW_028301608.1, on the reverse strand, counting down.
CACTTTTCGTCCTATGTGTTCAGATAATCGAGGTTCTACTGTACTATAAACACGCCACATGCCAGATACAAAAATTTCTTTTTGTTAGCCAGCTAAGCACATACAGAATTGAAGTTATATGAGGAAAATAAATCAAAAATACTCTAACAAGGCTTCTCTATTCGAGCTGCTCCTTAAAGTCTCACAACCAAGTGGTAAGTGTATGGGTCTTCTACTTTTTAAGTCAGAATTCGAATCCTGGTTTGGGCATGGATGTGTTTGTAGCTCTAACAATTTTAATTTTTTTCAAAACAATGTTGATCAAACACAAAATAAATTGACACACATTTTTGTTTATTCAACCATAGCTTTATTACACACCAACGGCGCTAGATCCAATTGAGCAATAGCAATTGTACTTTTGATAACAAAAAGTAACAATTTTCACAGAAGTAACAAAATAACTCGTCAGAACAATATTCGGTGACAAACAAGTATATACACAATCCCTGTTTCATATGTGAATTGGATAAAGAAAAAAATTCACTTATATGAACGTTCCCTATGATAAGTTTCTTTTAGTATCAATGGTTATTAAAAATAAGCCAAAGTTTACCCGTTTCCTTTTCTTACACTTTTGCTTCTGATAAAAAATTAACAATTTAATTTATTAATAACAAGTATAAATGTAAATTGCACTGTTTATAAATTATTCCTGTATATATTTGTGTTGAAAAAATTTTAAATAAAAATCTTAACAATCTTATAACTTTCAACAATTTTATTCAGACAAAAATTAAAACAATGTGATTGAAATTTTGAAAAAATTTGAATTTGAACAAAGACTATGATTCAGAAAGTTTACAAAATCAGAAAAAGTTTAAAAGAAGTTGTACAAAAAATTGACACATTTTTAAGACAAGTAAAATTTTAATTGGTCGACGCGTTTCAGGACCTCGTGGTCAGAAATCACACAAATGAGTCGTGGATGGGTGATGTTTATGTCTGGTCGTCCGGAAAGTTCATATTTGTATTTGCTGAGGAAGAGTAGTCTTTGGATGCGAATTGGGGTGCCATCTGTTGCAAAGTGTTAAAAATTCTAGCTTGACTGAGGTTAATAAAGCCTGTCCAAGCTGACGAAATAGGTAACGTGTTCCTTCCATCATTAACGAGGAAATCCTGGCAAGTTCTGATGAAGTATTTCTGGAGAAAATTCAGTTTGGAATTATGTGTTGCTTTTTTTTTAAAAAACAGACGCTTTCTCAAAATCAAAGTTATGTGAAAGTTTCCACAGTGTTGGGCAATAGCCGAACTATTTGTCTGTCCCTTTTCAATATGCTTTCGGTGTTCAAGAACTCAAATATTCAGATTTCTCCTAGTTTGGCCAATATACCCTTTTTCGCAATTCTCGCATGGGATGAAGAATTGGGGGAAAAAAAGGTAAATTGGCCAAACTAGGAGAAATTCGAATTCTCGAACACCGAAAGTATGTTGAGAAAGGACAGACAAATAGTTCGACTATTGCCCAACACTGTTGGCAACTTTCACATAATTTTGATTTTGAGAAAGCGTCTGTTTTTAAAAAAGCAACACATGATTCTGAACTGAATTTTCTCGAGGGATACTTCATCAGAACTTGCCAGGATTTCCTTGTTAATGATGGAAGGAACACGCCACCTATTTCATCAGCTTGGACAGGCTTTATCAACCTCAGTCAAGACAGAATTTTCAACACTTTGCAACAGATGGCGCCCCAATTCGCATCCAAAGACTACTCTGCCTCAGCAAATACAAAGGTGAACTCTCCGGATGACCATACATAAACATCACCCCTCCACGACTCATTTCTGTGATTTCTGACCACGAAGGATGGCTCTCCACTGTAGAGCCAAAACACGTCGACTAATTAAAATTTTATGTCTTAAAAACATATCAATTTTTTGTATAAATTAAAACCAGGAAAAGTTCTAATTTTTGTGATAATAAAAAGAATTTACCAACAATTTATCACTTAAATATATTATTGAGGAATAGCATCATCGATATCTTTATTTTGTGGACCTAGCCATACATATTTGCAACGTTAATATATTTGACAATTCTTAACATTCATAAGTAATTTATAATATGTAAAAATCAATCAAGTGTTAAAAATAATATTTTTTACACATTATACTGAATTATCAGGCAATTAAAAAGAAATATTTTACACATTTTCAAATACATTTAACACTGCACTAAATTCTATCATAAGCACTTTTTAAGTGGATGCATATTATATATCCTTAATATATTTATTTAAGCATACACACAAATATGTATGTATACAATAATGCAAGATGATCAGGTCGCTGGACATACATCTAAGAAGTTAATAAAGAGCATATATATAATTTATACAATGAGTGCATCTAAATTTCTCTGTCTATGAACACTAAAATCAAAACTGTTCAAATAAAATTAGTACAGAAACAAAACACACACAGCAAATTATCAAATCGTTGAAATTCAAGCACTGATATAATTTGATTTATAATACAGTGGACTCCCACTTGATAGAATCACATTTGATTCTTTGATTCACAGATGAATTTTGATTAAAGATTGTAAATTCTGTGTTAATGCCTGCTATAAAGTGTGGTTTTATTTCTGCATCATATTCCTTTAGATCCAATTTTCTTTACAATGCTCAAATATTTATGTGAACACATCTGAAGAGTTAAAGTGCACATTGCACCAAAAAAGACACAGCTGCATTATTGAAAAAGTTACAGTCATGAGCCCAAAATACAGAATACTACTACTTAACCACACATGCACTTCATACGTATTTCTATGCAGAATTTCTAATGAATTGGTATATGCTGAAACGTGATGTGTATGTATGCGTGGTCCTAATGTGTTATGTGTGTTTTGTGTTCTGGTGATGCTGCCATCTCACTTCCATACTTTTTTTTAATAAAAAGGGCAAATGCTTGAATTTTCATGTTATGCAAATATCATGTTGAAGGTTTGCCGGCTCTGTGTAGAGAAAATGACAGACTGGAAGTCTATTTATTTATGTTGTTGTTTTCTGCATTTTTACTATAGCTACACACCACTGATAAAATGTGAGAGAAGGCAAATTCAATTAACTATCTAAAATTCATACCAGAAAACAGGTTCACAATTTAATTCAAAGAGTTTAGTGGGTAAAAATATGGAAACAAAATTTTTAAATGATTTTAAGCAAGCAGAAGCAATAATTTTATAAACTAAATTTGTATTAATTCGGTTTCAGGTTTTTTATAAATGTGCACAATAAATAGCTGATTTCACTAATCAGTGATTCTATTGAGAAACATCTAATTGCATTCTATCCTTTTGCCTCATAGAAAATTTTATAGAATCAAAACCTTCAACATCAACATTATTTTTATTTAATATCAAAATCAAATGAACTTCAATCAAAAGATGAACATTTTCAATAATTTTATGAACAAGTTTTTTTTCTCCGTACATGAAAGCCATAGATTTGCTGATGTGATAAAGAATTTACTAATTTTTTGGTTTATACATGTTTTTGCACAGTGTGTTTCAAAAGTTTTTTCATTAATACATTAAAGTAAAGAACAATTTCACTTTTTTTTACATATATGCTCATCACATGTGATAAACATATTGCTTTGAAGAAACTTTCACATTTGAAGTTTTTAATATGTAGTGAATTACAGGAACTGCAATAGACCAGAATTATAAGTAATAAGGAAAAGAAAGTATTAAATACCCATATGTGGATTTAAAATATAAAATTAATTTGAAGTCGTCTTTGAAGAGAACTGATGTTTCTTCCTTTTTAATGAGTAAAGTTGATCACTATGCTCAGATTTAAATCCTAATGAATCGCAAAGAAACAAAGCTGTTGAGAATCTACTTCAGACTATACATCCTGGTTTAATTATAATTAGAGCTTGAGAGTGTAAAATAAACATTCGTCTTAGGATGCATAAAATGGCTACAATGAAATAAAATTAATCAAAGAAAATGAAACTGTGCATTAAAAATAACATTAGATACTGTGTCTCACCTTCAAACAGGTTCATCTCTGTTCCTTTTATTATTATTTCACTCAGATATTTTATTCATTGTGTCACATATCCAAAACATTATATAGTTTTTAAATGATCATGACACCTATTAAGAGTCTTTGTCCAGCATTAATAGTCATTCAGAATGTGAGGTCAATGTATTGAAGCAAATATTGCGGTAATCAATGAAAACTTTTATAAATCAACAACTTTGCTAATGTATCTAAATGCACGAGTTCAACAATCTTGTTAGTTTATGACACAGTCACAGGCTATCTTGGAACAGCCTGAATATTTTTCAAATGAAACATACACACATACCGGTAATACTTTGCAAAGTACCAGTTATATATTTTTGATTATTTAGTAATCAAACGCCAAACTACAAAAACTTTTGAAACACCCTGCTTTTAAAATTTCGAATAGAATTCAAGATTAAAAAAACGAAAATCAACAATATTTGAATGACTAGTACTATATACACTTTGCAAGAAAAAAAAAAAAAAATCTATTTACAGCCAACGGTCTGAAGTGATTGCTAAGATTAATTTTTTTCCTCTTATCAATAGTTTTCATTATTACATACAATATTACACTGAATAGTAAGCCACATTTTGTATGATATGAAAAAAGCATATATTCCCCTTTTTTTTCACATATTCCTGCAAGTTTAACAGTGCTGTTAAAAAAATTGCTCTATTTATATGTACATATTTTTTCAATTAATTTGGATGTACAAGCTTGATAAATATTGATTTTTATCAGAATTGTTTTAACTACAATTTATACATAAATGATATAATTTCCTGAAATACAATAAACTACTTGACTACATAACAATTTTTAGAAGAGGTAGTGAACTATATATATACATACATACACAGAGAATATATAGACTTATATACAATATTTTAACAACTCTGTCAGAAAATAATTCTCGCTCTGTAAATATACATTAACCATCACATTACTCTCACTTTTCAGAAATGAAGATATCAAAAGATATATATTTATTTATTCCTTTAATTTGAAAGCACTGGGTTCATTTTTGGAAAAGTTCGTTGCACATTAACTACAACACAATGAATTAACAAATAATTGAAAATAAAGAGTATTTTTGATGTTAAGCTACGCTTTGCTTTTTTTAGACGTTTTCTTTCATCACCCATATTCAATGTTGATTCATCACACGTTTTCACAATTTGTACTATGGGTTTAACTCCATGACCTTGAGGGAAGGGGGTTTAAAAATATTTTCTATACAGCATACTTTCTCTTAAAAAAGGTTTTTCTCCACTTTCACTCTAATTTAGTGCACGCTTTATTCACAAATACTGTGGCAAAAATCTGGAGGCAAATTAGACCAACATCATTAATGCAGTCGAACCTGTGGAGGATATCTTTGAGATTGTAAAAAAATATCTGCTTAAGCAATTTATCCACTTATCTGTCATGCAAAATACAGTGAAACTGCTTCATTACATTCTTACTGTATTACAAAATTATGAATGAATAGAATTTACTCATCATCATCTACATCAATGATTCTCAACCTTTGGAAGTACATGCCCTGGTTAATTTATTCTTGTGATATGAAAGCCTGATCCTTTACACAACTAATGGGAAATAAATGGAGCGAGGGGACTAAAACATATAATCACTAATAGCCCAGTTTGGCTAATGTTAAAACCTGGTAATGGGCCATGACCCGGCAGTTGAGAAACAATGATCTTTATCTTTTGTGCAAACAGATGGACAAGAAAACTGATAGAAAAATTCAATGAACACTTAGGGAGTGCTATTTACATCATGTTTGAAGATTCTGAGCTGAAAATAACAATCAGTTTTGCAGTTTATCCCATAAATAAGCACTATTTACCTATCCCATTTCATTTTCTATCAATGTATGGAAACTGGATGAGACTAGGAAAAAGTATTCAACTAACTGGTTGATCCTCTTACCTGGTATCCAGAGGTCCGACTGAATGGGGAAAAAAAACATTGATATACATAAGGCTATATTATTCTCAGATATTCTGGCACTTAGGATAAAATTTCAACATGAATGAAAAGTAGTTTTAGGCTGAGATAAGTAAGTAGAATTTCTGACAAAGTTCGGCACGGAGTCATGATAGCCATCATGATAAACATTATCACAGACAAAATCTTATATACAGCTGAACCCTGCTACAGTGAGCATGACTTATAACGAACTTACGGACATAAAAAATGATTTTTTGGTCCTGTCTGGTAGGATGTTCTCTTATTAGATTGGATGAACCTAATGTTCAATCCCTTGAAGTTCCCTATAACAGGGTTTGACTGTACTGGTATAAAATCTTCACACACATTCATTTTTCAAAGATTTTTTAAGACTTTCCTAAGAGAAGTTTTAGTTTAGTTTTGCTGCAAGAAAGCAGCTTTATGTAAAAGAAATGTTGTTGTAGACTGACTAGAGACAATGAAATCATAACGTTTCTTAACTGAAATTTGTGACCAATGCTATCACAGGGGGTGATAACACAGACTTATATACCCTTGATATATACATTTTCTCAGATTACAAGTATCGTTTGTGGACTACAATAACTCAAAACTACTCTGAGAGATCTTACAGGCTATAGAAATACCTTAGTAGTAGTTCCTCAATGAGGTTTAATATCCGGCATCAAAATTATTCCTTTTATCAATGAAAAGTATACAAAACCGTACTGATGACTAATTCAGCTCAAAGATTTCTGCACTAAAGTTTTGTTGAACTAGTCCTTGAAATCCATGGACAGAGAAAGTGCATCAGCTTTCGATACAAGTTGATTCCACTCTAAAACTATTGTTTCAGGCTGGTTGTCTATTGGAAGGTATTACGAGCGATTAAAAGTTGTGTGTGTGCAGTAGACTACTATAGCAGTCTTGAGCATAAATACAATTCATTATTGCTTGTAATAGCTTTCAGTGGATGACCAGCCTTAATTGTAAGAAAATAAATTTTAATTAATATTGTTCAAATGATATAGGATGGTAGAAATCTCAATTTTTAAACCAATAATTGGCAAAAATCAATTATCTTCATTTATATTATAAATTAATGTCAAAAAGAGGTTCTGTGAGGGAAAATAAACCTGTAGCCCACTCACAGTGGATTACAGATAAGAATTGGACATTCTTATTTACAACATACTGAGGGTAAAGTTTCTCTTGAACTGTTATCTATAAATGTAATTCTGAAAATACATTTCTGTAAAATCAACCCCCATCGAACCTTCCTTTTTTTAATTCTTTTTAATTGTTTACTTCCTTTCTAAAAAAAAATAAAAGAACTTTCTTCATATTTATATCTTTCGGACAGATTTTTTGTCACATCAATATGACAGAGATAAATATAAATGCAATTAAAAAAAAAGTGAGAGCACGACCCCACTCCGTTCTAAAATAAAAAAGGCATAGAATATATATATGATCAGTGATAAAAACACAAAAAAAGGCCTGCTCAAAAGAAAAAAAACTAGATAAAATAACATGAGGAATATGAAATCTGCCTTGGGATCTTTTTAAATATACAGACATAAACACACACATGAAAAAAAAAAAATCCCCAAACATGTAACTACAAATGTTGCGGTTTAAATACGGGCAAGTCCTAAATTATATATATATAGCAGAAGTGAATTGATAAACTCGATACCAATATAATAAACAAGTTTGACATCCATGTCCAGGGAAAATTATCGAAATAGAATTACAGTTTTCCCAGACCACCATCAGGTTCTCCTTTAGCTACTTTCTCAAGTATTTCATTAACAAATTCTGTAGTGTTGCCAGCAACTTTTTTTGGTTCTGAAATGAACAGAAGAGGGAAATTGTATAGTTTTCTTTAGATACATATTGTTCACCAGTAATATAAATATTTAATATACAAAGCATGGATAAAACAATTTTCCTTATAAACGTGTCTCCTAGAAGCTGAAATAATTGAGGCATGCATATAGAACTGCACATACAGTAATATCCCAATTTATGCTAGTTATTTGTTCCAAAATTAACATCATAAGTAAGAAAAAGACTCAAGTTGAGGTGAATTTTTCCACTGATAAATGCCCCTTTCTTTTTAGGAAGAAGAGGGGAAAAGGAAGATAAATACAGAATACTCTCACTAATTCAGCGCGTATTAGACCAGGGTGTGTCGGATTACTGGAAGTCAATTGAAAAAGCCCATTTAAATAATATAAACTTCTGTGCAAAGACATGAAATGACATTTTTGTTGCATTCTGTGACAACATAAATGCAAAATGACTTAAATTTAAGAGGAGATATAAGTCGGTATTACAGTACACTTTATTTGATGTTTGTGCTCAACAATCATGTCAGAGCCATTAAGAAAAGCATTAACTGTTAAAATAACTGTGAAAAAAATAGCAATGAGTTTCGATGACAACTCCACATGACAGTATTAAACTGACAAACAAAAGCTTTATTAAGAGATTACCTATGTCAGCTCTTTGTGAAGACTACATCTTGAGAGAGAGAGAATGTAATATTACATGATAGATATTGTAGGCATTTTTGAAGCATGAAATAGCAATAAGAGTAAGAATAACTACCAATTTACACAGTAAAGTACTGATAAGCAAAGGTGAACGAGACAGAGCCCATCTTGGATTGCCCGAAAAATAATAGAAAATAACTTTTTAAGAGGTGTGGGGGGGGGGGGGTGAAGGTACCTACTCCTCCGTTTTCCCCTCAGTTTAACAGCTTAATTCATTATTCATTACACAACCACCAAGACCCATGGACTCTGCATAAGAGAGGCTAATGAGAACTCGAGCCCTGGGGATGATATGTTATTTTTTTACACTATAAATTTACTATAGAGGACTGTGAAAAATTCTGGCATAGGAATCCGCCAGAGACTCTCTCAATGGATTAAGAATTCCTTTAAACTGGAATTACTTGCATTCATAGAGAAAACGAAACAAAATAAAAAGTTTCCTTGGTGAAAATGAGAAGTTTCGAAAAGCAATTTAAAAAAATCAGCATCTTAGATTATCCGGAACCTCGAATAATAGAGACTCTATGGTAAATGGCTTCTTTCAAGCCAGGAAGAGTTTAAGGATTTTCCTTGTATATGGGCGATTTACAAAACCAGAAATCCATTTTGATGTTACCACGGTCCCTCACATCCTTAAATTACTGGGTCTATTAGCTGATATTTGACAGGCCCAGAGATATAACAATTGCAATACATTTTAGCTTCTTTTTTTTGCTGCAGCAGAACTTTAATTCCTTTCCCAACATAAACTCACCATGTCACTTTACACTGCTTTAATAAATAAAGAAAAGTTCTTTTTATTAGGGCTGGTGAGATTTATTGATTAATTGGGTCGGTTAATCAACCAAATGTTGATTGATCACAGTTAAAAATTTTAGTTGAGTTAATTGGCATGATCAAACTGATGAAGATTCGAGAAAAAGTGTAATATTTGACTTGATTTGTTTAAAAAAACCGATCAGATGTCTTCAATTATGTATCTATGTATAACATTTTGGATAGCTGACCATATTTAAAAATATTTGAATCAATATTACTTTGTTTGTATAGTGGGTACATTGTAACAACTCCTCCACAATGAAGAAGGTCCTGGATGTCTATCCCTAAAGCTCGTGAGTTTTGCTAAGCAGATTACCTTTGACAACCAAACACACCCCGCTTCCCATCTCATTGAGATATCGAAGCGTTCCCGGAGGATGGGTGTGTCTGAAATTTTATTAAATATCTTCAGAATAATAAATAAAAATATTACATATGCACAAATGCCAACTTTTGAAAATGAAAATTCTGGAGATTTTCACGCAAACCCGTATTTTATGCTAAAACCACTCCCTAATAAATACGAAAGGGATTTTTCAAATAAAATAGGGATTTTCCACACATAAAAGTTAAAGCGTTGGGGAATATAATCCCCATGCAAAAAACAAGTGAAATTGGAGGTCAAAACTTCAAACTTTAGATCTAAAAAAATAAATAAATATTGTGTTCAATCAGAAACGCAGTGAACAAACATTCTGCGCGAATGACCCCAAAATCATCGGAAGACGAAGGGAAAAAAGAGTCAATTTTTAAAGAACACTGACTTTTTGTGACACTTGCTTGATGTTTTTTTTTTCATTTCACACGAATGATGATGGCAGTCTTTCCATGACCGATGTTTATGTCCGTAACACAACTTGTACAAAAAGGAAAAGTCAGCCCTTTTCCGGAACGTTTGATGAAAGGAAATTCATCGGAATAAGTATCTTTAAAATTGATTAAATATGTTTTTGCTCATCAGTATTCATGTTTTGTTATATCGCATGTACGTAACTTCAACAAAAGAAATTTTGACCATATGCGCGTCACTATAATCTTCAATAATTATCCAGGACTATTGGCTGCCAAGCTATTTCCCTGCACGATAAGGCAAACAACTTTCTTGTTACCATCAGAGGAATTTCCCCATTTACAACGTTTGATGTCATTTCGAAAGGAGAAAGAAAAGAGCCTTCATGCTCCACAAGAAATTCCTTAGGGATTGTTTTTATAAGCGGGGATTCTTTTAAATGAAGTAAAGAATTTTTAGGGACAATTAGGGATTTTTTGTGATTTTTGTAAAAATTCGGGAGATTTAAGAACTTTTCGGGAGGTCGAGGGATGAAGCTAAAATTCGCAAGATTCCCGGAAAATTCGGGAGACTTGGCAGCTATGCATATAAATTCACATATAATCAATGTTCGTCAATGGGCATATCATAATATATGGATAAGAAGATTACCGCAAAAGGTTAATCTATTTCCTTTATTTGCTTACATCTTGCAAATAGGTGTGCCAAATCAATAAAATTTATTTTTTAAAGCTATTTGAAAGGGGCGAATTATATTTGTCAGGTTGAGGGTTAGTATCTGTTATTTTTATAGCCTCAATTAATATTATATGGTTATAAAAAATATTAGATTAATCAGTAAATTAATTTATTGAAAACTTTTAATTAACCATTTAAAAATTTTAACCGATTCCCAGCCCTAGTTTTTACATTATGTCAAAACCACATTTTTCAGAAGCTTGAGATTAGAAGAGACCACACATTAAAAATTTTCAATTCCAAAAAAAAAAATAGTTATGTTATCCACATTCGTAATTCATTAATTCTGAATGTCTTACTCTCTTTAATTCATCTACAGAAATAACAAGAACTGAATCTTACCATGCAGCCTTAGGTAGCTATCCATCTTCGGAGAACATGGCACATTAGAAGACTCTTGAAAATGCTCAACCTTATATTTAAGCAATCGTTTTAAATCAATCAGTACAGTGAGAAGTCTTTCTGCAATGTAAATAAATTTTAGGAAATTTAATTTTCCTTAACGTGAAAAATTGAATGATTTGAAGTGTGAGATAGTATATGAAACTTGATTAGAATCATTTTGTGGTTACAAGTGAAATGTTTGATTTTGGGGTGAAATACTGTGATTTGAACATTTAAATAAACACCACCAGATGGTGTAAGTGTTTTAAATAGTGAAAATTAAATATCAGCAGTGAGAGAGGAATCATTTTAAGAGTTTTTAGTATGATCTAGCTGTAACATGGACGTTAGCTAAATAAAAATGCTTTGTTTAAGAGTTCAAACTTGACGACAACACAGCAGGAGCGTTATGTAGTGGTGTGTCACTTTTCCTATTATTATTTTTTTTTGGTTTGGCATGACACTGTGCAGTCTGTCTGGATCGATTGTGAATAAATTATGAGCTCAGTAAGCTGCTAAATTGCCTATAGATAATTTTCTATACAGGATAAAAAAAAAAAGGAAATTCTCTCTTGTGCATGCGGAAAGGTATATTTCTGACTTGAGGGTTATACTCTCATGGGTGGGTAACCTTTCTTATATACTCTTTACTGAGCTAGATAATCACTAATTTATCCATGTGATAAATTCAAACTATTTGACTTACTGTGCTCTTGTTGGAGCCCATACAATTTTATTTTGTTTGCTTCATGTTGGGCTTTTTTCTTCAACCTGCAAACCCTTGAGAAAGAAAGAAAAAAATCATCGTTTTAGCCTACAAATCAGCCTATCAGTGTCAGAAAAATTCAAATTTATCAGTAAATTTATCTATCCTGAAATGCTACACGATACATTTTTTGCATGGGTGCAGCCTGAAACTACTTTTTTTTCAGTCATAAACATTGTAAAAACATAAAGACCATTACATTATGTTCATTCAGTTATCATTTCTTGAATACGTTTACATTGGAGAAACACAGGTGGGTGTCTGTGGGGATGGGGGGAAAATGATCCAAGTGCTTCAAATTTTCAACAGGATGGACCATGAGTTATTAATACACCATCAATTAACTGCTTTGACAAAGGGCCACCAGTACCGTTTTGTAAGGGACAATTTCAGGTTGTGGTATAGCAGAGAGTTTTTCTCTAATAGAAGTGTTAATAAATAACATAGCTTATCTCTAGGGGTTGTGAATTCTAAGACAATTGAGACATTTCAAAAGAAGTACGATAAAAATAGTAGAATAAATCAAGAAGCTATCCATACTTAGAATAAGATAACCATAATCTTTTTTATCGGCAGTATATCATATAGTATTAATTATTAGTTTTTTCTCTCGAGATATATATGCTTTTATACTAGAGGTTGCTGTATTCTGGTTATATTTGCCATCCATATTTTTATTCTGCCACCTCATTCGCCATTTTGCATAATGTAATGAATTTGTATTTGTATAAACTGAAACAATTTCTTAGTGAATTTTGCTGCTGGGAGCAAATTTTCTCATTTGCATTCAGAAAATTTATGACAGTGCATCTCACAAATGGCACGATTTTCAATCTGCACAGCATCATTGTAAACATTTGTTACTCAAATCAGACTCCAATGTTTATGCAAAAAATATAACTTTATAACCTTTTAGCTATTTCAAATAAGCTACATTCATTTTTATTTATCAAAATAATCTGAAAATGCCATTTTGAGCAATCCAATTTTATTTTAATCAAACCCGAAACTAATAAAGTCAATAGGATCTATTCCAAACTTGAAAAAATTTACAAGAAATTTAATGATGAAAAGTGCATTTCACATGTGGCAGGATTTCGAATCTGTGTGTCATCATTTTACACATTTGTTACTCGAACCAGACACATCTTAGTAATGACAAAGAGACTGCAAGGGGAAAGAAAAAAGACCATAATCAAAGCCAGTGTTGCCAATGTTTATGCAACAAAACATTACCTTTTTTTGCTTTTTCAAACAAACTACATATTTTTTTGTTCATCAAAACAGTCTAAAAATGCTCATCTATCATGTCGAGCAATGTAGTTTTTTTCAAATTCAAAGTAAAGGATAAAAGCTATTCAAACTCAAAACTAATGAAGTAAATTGGATCTACTCCAAACTTAAAAAAAAACCCAATAAGTTTAATATATAAAACAAGTTGATATAGTTAGAGTCATATGAAATTTATAATGCATTGCATTCAATAGAATATTGATATTTACCTTGAGGCAAGTTTGTTTTTTTCTTTTCTTGATAATGGTTTTCCATGACCACTCAATTCGTGGTTTGGACTGAGGTTATAAATCAGCTTGTTAAGTTTTTTCAGTTCAAGACCAATGGTATACAGTTTACGAGGGTTCGGTGTAAGATCATTGCCATCACCTTTTCTTGCTTTACCCGAATGTTTCACCGGCAAAGTGCACTCCTCCGAGAAAACAGGGTCTTTCACATCGTTAAGGATATGTGGATCACCTTCTTCTGTTAGTGGCATCAAATTGAGAGTTTTCACTCCTCGGGACTGCAAGTTGTACTGCCAGAAATACTTGTGTCTGCGAGTCTGACCTTTTGATTCTTTACGAGGTGGCCAACTTGTCGAGAATGTTTCATCACTTTCATATTGATACAAGTCTGGAAAAAAATTTATTATCTGTATAACCAAAATTTTTTTTTTTCCTTTTTCCTCCAACAAAATGAAGTATTATGTAAAGACATCAAGAATATGGCAGTTTGAAGATATATATATATATATGGTATATGTACAAATTTTTGTATGCATATATTGACATGTAACCTTTTCAACTGGATATAAGAATATTAAGAAATTATTAAAATGCATCTGCACTACTCATTATCCAGCATGCACTGATGTGAACAAGATGATAAGTCACAAGACAAGCAGCACAGTCCAGGAAAGTCTGTAACTTATTGGAATCTACCTGTTGTCACAGTTCATCAATTAATGCTCGAGTGGCACAGTGGTAAGATGCTCGTCTTCCTATGGGTTTGCTTTTCTGGGAAAGAGCATAGATAAAATGTTATTTCCCCTACCGAAACTGAGGTGACCACAGATAGATGATACCTTCATTTCAACCCAACTTGATCAGTAGTAAATTCATGTGTGGCGATATCACAAGAGTTGGCGTGTGATAAAGTAATAGTAGTATATGAATTAGGTTTGCATGGAGCTGCCTGAGTCATGTGGATGGTACAGTGATTTGACACTACTAACTCAGAGGGCATGCTGGAAGCTGAAATTCATTGGAAACTTACAACGCAAGTACATTAATGGTTTTCAAAGCATGCATTGCAGCTCCAGGGGTGTCGCAACAAGCTGGTGATATATTATATGTACCTATTCTGTATTTGAAGCAGTTACGTGTTAGACTATTCTAGGAAGACACGGATATATGTTGACTAGGTCAAGGGAGCCATGGGAGACCAAAGTTTGAGAACAAGTGCAGTTCAAGGATAGTGCTTTACCACATAGAAGTGTGTATGAGTAGCTACTGTGATATGGTAGCCAAAAATCTGAAACCATCACTTTATACCAAACAGCCAAGGCCTATTGTCAAAGAAAGTGCATGACATGTGATCCCACAAATGGCCAGTAATACCATTGAAACCATTTCAAGGTGCTGGAACATCTATCCTATAACAAGATCTCTCTCTCTCTCTCGCTCATTCCAACTATCATTTCTTTGAGCCATTCAAAGATACTTTACAAATTGTTAATTTTGTATGGACAAAGAAGAGCAGAAGTAGTGCATACATAGTAGGGCGACCAGCTGTAAACCTAATATGTGAAAATATGGACACTTGTGGACCACTGGATCAAGTGCATCTAAGAGGAAGGAGATTATGTAGAAAAATAACATGCTTGTTTAACTACCACATTTATGTAAGTAAACTATAAAAAAATAAAGTGTGGATGATGTTTTTGCATTCTCGTATTCCCAATTGCAGAGTAATACAAAAACAAGCCAACTTAAATATTGTGCTGAAAGAGTAAAATAATACATAAAAGTAATAAAATTAAAATTATCTCTAAAAATGACTTAATTAATAATTATACATGCATATTTTCATATTAGCCTATATAATATAATTTTTTACACGTGTCTCCACTATTCATAAACTTATTTTAGCTTCATACAAATAAAAGTACACACAGAAAACCAATTTCAGCCAACGACCACTATTCCACCTGCAGAGTGACCAGACCCTTGCTTTAAGAGACCATCATTATAACCACATGACAGCTGAGCTTAGCAGGATGCTGAATCACTTATTAATGATTTATAATAAAAAAAAATCGGGGGAAACTATTTTACCTCGTGCATGAAGAAGTATTTATTCAATACCACTTGTTATATAATCATGGATAATATTATCATTTGGGTACTGTATTATTTTTGTAAAGAATGGAACAGACCAATATCATAACATGGCAAAAAAATCGTTTTTATTTATCAAGACTATGGATAACATGATCGTTTTTTTTGTGCATTCTGAAGCTAAGCTTTAACCAAACTTATTTTTTTATTTTTTACCCTGTAAGTTATCATGCTGCAAGACTATGAAGGAGGCTAGAACATGCGCTCCTTCACATCCCTCCTTGTTGACAAAAATTTGCATACTTAATGTCGTGATCAGATCAGTACGTAGTACTTGTTGGGATCCATATACTTGTAGAGCTGCTTTTGCAATGGCCTTCCTGTAGTGAAAGAAATATATAAAGAAAAAACTTTTTCCGTTGAATTCTTGATCAGTTTATTTTATAGTTGAACAGATTCAAATTTATTTTTCCTGGGAGACTTTCTCAAGGGAATGTGTGAAACATACTGTGCATTATAAAAAGTATCTTGATTCATAATATACATCATACTTCCATTCTAACAGCTCACAATGATTGAATAAAAAAATGCTGCATTTTTTTATTCAAAGGCAAAAAAAACCACAAAACTTCCATTTTAGAATTTTAAAAATTGGAACGATTGAACAATTTGCCACCAATTGTGTAAAAAGGAAAACAGCTGACCCGTTTGACCAACACCCATTTACCATACACACCCTGTTCAATCAAACAGGATGTATGGCAACA
The DNA here is from genome assembly GCF_987345545.1 of Pholcus phalangioides. Classification (NCBI taxonomy): domain Eukaryota; kingdom Metazoa; phylum Arthropoda; class Arachnida; order Araneae; family Pholcidae; genus Pholcus; species Pholcus phalangioides. The sequence continues at coordinate 115,286,126 of NW_028301608.1, read as the reverse complement.
GTATTGCAAACAGGACTTTTTTCAGATATAGTCATTTGGTTATTATTATAAGAAACCCAAAGTCCCGATGTAAGTGTATTAAGTGGTGTGGAGTGTATAGCTAGATCTCTCTCTATCTGTACATCTTTATCTCTATTTTTCTGTATCTAGTCTAAAGTTTATTGGTTTTTCACATATGTACTATACATATAAATCAGCAGAAAATACCCAATGATGATCAGGTTTCTTCTCAGAAGTTCAGGCAAAATGCCCTTTTTTGTCTATTTTCAAACTTTTTGGTAAAAATGTTTTTTTTCAAGGGTGGGAATTGATGAAGTCAATTTTGGAGCAATTTTTGAAGCAGCAAAATATTGGATTCGACACAGCTTTAGAGCAGCAGAAATTAAGTTATAGAGCAAAGATGTATAAATTTGAGACACAAAATAAATTTTACAAGAAAAAAACAATGAATTAAAGCAACAGTATATGGGGTTGATAATAAAAATAAAATTAAAAAATATCAAAAATTTAACAATAATAAGCAGCCATATTTTCTAGACAAATTTTTCACACCAGTCTATATTGGTGTGAAAAATTTGCATATATTACCCTTATTATTTATAATATTACCCTTAGTGAGCAAAGAGTGTGTCATCTTATACATTATATAAGATGACACACTCTTTGCTCACTAAGAGTAATATTTGCTGTCTACAATAGCAGCAGTTTAAATGGGCTGTAAGTTTTCAATTTGTTTTTTTCCTTAAATTAATCATTTCTTCAATTGAAACAATTGTATATATAATTTTTGATATTTTTATACTTTTGTTGTACAGTAGTAGTTGGTGCTACCTATATTCCAAATAACAATGGATATGTAACTGGGTACAGCCTACATTTGTGTTATAGGTCTACTGATTGAAAAAAAAAATGTTTCCATGGCAAAGGAATAGCGGACTGGGAAGTGCGCAGGTGTCAAGCCACATCTTAAAAAGTCCTGGATATGCTGCAGATTTTCACTCACTCCCAATATATTGAATATCTGTTCTACATTCTATTTTTTTTATAATATGATACTCACATATTCCCAAGGGATCACGATCTATCCAGGGAATTCGTTAGTGTTAGTAAACATCCATGCCCTAACTGGGATTCGAACCCAGAACTGCACAGTGAGAGGCGAGCTCCCTAACCACTCGACTGCCAGGCCATTTCTGCAGAATTATATTACAGCATCATTATATATTGTAAAGTTGTAGTTAGAACTTCAAAGACAATTTTTTTTTCATACTTTTTGACAATTATTTTCTTTATTCACCCCAGGTTAGCCACCACTTACAGAGTGGTGCCTGCCCCGTGCAGAGGTTGGCCCTTGAGCCACCCCTGTTAACAAGGAGTGAATGAGTAGGTTTTGAAATCATAAAACCTTAAATGTTCTTTGGTAAAAATTAAGCAGTGTTTATGTGCTCAGAGGGATCTACCATTTATGTTTCAAATGGGAAGTAAGAAACTGACGATGGATGAATATAAACAATTGATTTTTTTTTTCAATTTTATGGGCAAGATTCCTGCTGGTTTCTTGCTATACTCAGAAGGAAATGGTTGCAAAATGGGAGAAAATTTTGGAAGAATCAACATGATGTTTGGCGATTCAGCACTCATTATTTGGCAAAGTTTCCAAATTAACATTTGTGACTTGCTCGTTTACTTTCGGAATGAAAATTTTTTTCACAAAACATCGGATTTTAACGCAATGCCTATCGACCATAATAACTTTTGCTGCTTGCAGTGACAACTTTTTTCTTATTTCTTTTAAAAAAGGAATATGTTACTGAAAGAAATAAGTTTTTTTCTCTCGCCTGTGAAACTGACACGCATTTGCGTTTATGAGATTATCGGGGTTTCCGGGAAAATCCTAAAATTGATTACAACAAGAAACAGTCTTTCTCTCTAATTTCGTAAATTTATCTGGACTTTCGGCAACTCTTTCAAGGATACATTGGATTGGTTATCGGGGTTCGACATGTTTGTTCTATAAAAAAAGACCTGTCTTGTCATAATGTTGCGAAGGATAAATAAAAATTAAATATTTTTTGGTTAAAAATTTTCGTTCAAATAGGAAAACAATCTTTGTGGTGCTTGCAAAGCGTGAAAAGCACATACGGCACATTACTGTATTATGATGGGAGGAAGGGAAATGGTGCTGAAGTACAGAGGAATAAAAGCCTTCTTTTCAAACACAATTCATAACAGTGACATCATGACTCTTCAAGGCTACCCAAGATTCTACAAACAACAAATTCATGGCTTTGTGCTCTTTGCGTTATCCTCTTGCAAGTAAATGAAATATCAAGTTAATTGTGAAATAGAAAGTCACCAGTGCATTAGCATGTCATTTGTATTATTTCTGACTTTACATAGAATGCCTTGCACACAACTTCCTACTATACAAATTACGAGATACAAAACCTGAAGGAAAAAAAACCGGACAAAGTCAAAATGTGAAGAACTTCCGAACTAAGCTCTATTATGAAAAATTCCTGCAAGATGATCAGAAAGTACAAGTCTTTTGTCAACTCGATTACAAATTGAGCACGCAAGTTCAATAAGACAAAAATTTTTAACATAACACCCAACCATCATGTAGTACTGTCTTAATTCATGGGCTCACCTGAGCATGGCACAGGGTAGAGCTCAGAAAAATCACTTAGCGCAAATCATGTTCTTAAGACGGCCCTGCTAGCATGAGGAGCTAAAGGAATGTGTTTAATGCAATAGGGAATTTTTTTTCTCAAACATAATTACACTAATGAATTCCAACAACATGCTGAAATGAAAAAAAAGTTGAATTATCTGAAAAACAAGTTATTTCTTGTTGAAAAAAAAAAGACTTTATGCTCTTTTTTAATGACTTCTGGAGAATTAGAAAAAATCTCAGAATTTTCCCGGAGAATGATTCATACCGCAGAAATATTTTAATATTCTTCTGTGATTGTGAGTGGTGGGACTATGAATCTGACACAAAACATACGCTCAACATGATACTTTGCACACATACCAGTTTCATACTTAAATGTTACATTCTTATCTTTCTTTCTAACTTTCTTTTGAACAACTGCTTTTCCCTCTCTCTTGAATTGAACATTTACTCTTTCAGCTGAAATGAAAAGTGACACAAAACACTAATAGTTAAGGTAGGATAATGGCAAGTCATAATTTCATGACATGAAAATGAAAGTAGCTCTGAACTTTATCTTAATCTTTCCGCTTCTATCCAAGCCCAAGTTAGATTCAGTCATACTCAGTACTGAGTTTTTTTTTCACATCATGTCAGTAATTCACACATCATCGTAGAATTAAAGAAGAAAATTATAAAAAAGCTGGAAATGATTAAAATTTAATCAGGCTTGCCATACAAAAGCATTTACTTTTTGTCGCACCATGATCATTTTCTGCACATCCCTAAATTCCAAATGGGTAAGTTTGACAATTTTTTCCCTTCACTTTTTGTCACTTGCCGTGAGGTTGGTGTGCTAATGTGCACTGTGGGGGGGGGGGGACTTCCTACAGTAACAATGAACTTTACTGTCACTATTTTCTTATATAAGATTCAGACAGAGACTGAGCAAGTATCTAAGTCACAACACCTCTGAATATCCTTCGGTACAGGACAAAAGGGTCTTACTGGTCAGGGCTACCATGCCCCCACCCAAAAAAAAAACATTTACACTAAAAACCAAGATTTTAATATGAATCAATTGAACAATTCGTTTGCTTATTGAGCAATATATGAATATGCTGTGGTAATTTTTTGATTAAATGTTTGAAAACGGATAAAAGGTAATACACGCACGCTATTCAAAGAAGATATAGCTTTAGTTGCACTGAGAAAGAAACAACCAAAGAATGATCACGATTTTCTTTTTGCATCATTACACAACAGAACTATTTTCTCTTGAATATATAGAGTATCATCAACGATATGAACAAGGTAAGAATCAGAAGATTAATGAAAAATATCTAGGCCAGTCAAAACAAAATGAGTATGATCTTACTGCTTACAGACTGTGTTAGAAGTCCAGCTTGACATGGCTTTGTTTGAAATGTGGTTCTAAGCAAACTGTATGTACAGTAGGACCCTGATTATCCAAGCTAATACGTACTGGACCCACTTTTAATAACTAAAAACTCAGATGATATGAACCTAGCATAGGCGTATGCAGAATTTTCTTAGGGGGGGGGGTTTCAATTTTTTTTATTCTTAAGGGGGGTTTACGTTTTTTCCTGCAAAATAACACTATAATCTCAAAACTACTAAATAACACTAAATCTCCCCCCTCAAGGGGGGGGGGTTAGAACCTCAAAACCCCCTTTGCATACGCCAATGGAACCTAGTAGAATTTAGAGGTAAAATTAAATTAATGCCATAATTTTCTACACCTTATAGATAACTTTTAAACAAAAGTTAATTAAAATCAAAAAATATAGTAAAAGGAAATTTTGATCTGGGTATTTTTATTGATGAGCAACTTAGGTTTTATGAATATTGTTCAGCGGTGGTCAAAAAATCGAATAGGATGCTTGGTTTCATTTTCAAAAAGGTCTCTTCACTTTCTCCCAAAGTGATCTTTCCACTTTTCCCCAGGGCTTAGTTCGTCCTGCACACTGGAGTATGCCGTCAGGTTTTGAAGCCATACTTACAGAGGGAACATTGACTTGGTCAAGGGGGTGTGGAGATAATGGCACATGGGGCTTAAACTATGAAGAGAGACTTGATTTTTTGAAAATGTTTACATTGGAAGAGCGCAGATGTCAGGGATATGACAAAATTTTCAACGGGATGGATAAAATGGACCATGAGTTATTAATACATCATAAATCAACTGCTTCGACAAGAGGACACCAGTATTGTTTGGTAAGGGACAATTGTAGGTTGTGGTGTTGCAGGGAGTTTTTCTCTAATAGAATTGTTAATAAATGGAACAGCTTACCTCTGGGGATCGAGAATTCTAATGCGATTGACATGTCTAAAAAGAAATGTGATGAGCATATTGGGATAAATCGAGAGGTTATTCATACTTAGAAAAGACAACCACAATTTTTTATGGGCAGTATACTTATATTTTATCATAGTTATTGGTTTTTTTATTGCTCTTATTGGGTTGCTGTATTTTTGGTATAGTTTAGATATGTATTAGGCATCCATATTTGTCTCATGGGCATCTTTTTTCAGCCACCTCGTTGGGCATTTTGTCTGCTGTGGCTTTTGTATTAGTATTAAGTTACATGAAGTATTGTAATGCATTTACAGTTTACAATATTTTGATGATTACTTTGCGAAGTGATTTAGAAAATAATCTACTTTTAGATGATAATAATGTCTTCTGTCATCAAGCACTATCAAATGCTTCAGGAAGAACCATGGTGGTCGTGAGCAACAGTTTCAAAACACAGGCTTCATAGGATTTGAGTAATTCTGTGAACTAATCGCGAAAGAGTTGTATGGACCACAGAACCAGCAGGCTTGGATCAAATTTTCTGAAGAGCAGAAAGCCAGACTCAGTCAACACAATGGTTTCATGCAAAATGAATAGGTAAACTATGAAAAAAATGCATGAAAAAAAGAGAAGTCAAGATTTGAAAGCCTTCAATGCACACACACATTCTTCAACACAAGATTCTTTGTATCAAATTGATAGATCTGGACATTATATTTTTTGTTTGCATGTATAAGACACAGAAATGAGCTGACCCCATCACATAAGAGGAGGACCATGACCTTCCAGGCCCACAGAGCTTCAGCCTGGAGGCTCAGAACAATTCTTCTCAATTTTTGCACTATAAGTTCACTGTGAAGGGACCAGTGAAAAATCTGACTGGGGGGCTCAACAAAGGTCCCAGCCTAGGGGCCCCTGCTGCAGGATGTGAAAGCCATGAAGAGGACACCTACAACCCTGACTAGGTTGTAAACCTGGTGCAAAATAAAATAAAAAATTCAGTATTTCATCTTTTTATTCTCCTTCATTCAATTGTGAAGACATTCATTTTATTCTTTGGTCGGTTTTTTCTATAGGGTTTCTTAGTGTTTTATAAAATTTATCATCAGATATTATGCCATACTTGGAACAAATTGAATGACTTTCAATGACATGAGAAATCACATTTCAGTTAATGAAGATTTAGGCTAAAGAATGTGATTCTGAAACAAATTATCTTCGTTTTATTAATGAAAAATCAGGGTTGGGCATTTTTGCTGGCAAAAATACTTTTTTACTGGACACTGGTAAAAACCAAGGCAAAAATGGCTTTATGAAAAAAAAAACATATTTGACTCAATGTGTATTATATGTAACTTCAGACTCGAAATCATTAAAATGATCAACTTTATACTGTTGCAGTGTGAAGTAATATGGTGTAAAATACATTTACAAATAAATAGTGATACAGTCTATGCTTGTTATAATGAGCTCAAGTTGCAGTGATCATTCCATTACGACTACCTGTAGGAAAAGTCCTTAATGTGTGTTTCATATAGCGACTCTATTCTATACTTTTCCTTTCCATACAATGATCATCCATCATCCAGGATAATCAGAGTTGTTACACCAATATGCAATTCTCTTGTTTGTTTTTTTTTTTTTTCAATGATACTAGACACAAATTAATGAAGGAAGTATCAATTTATTTTATGCTTGGCAAAAACCTATTTTTGTCAAGATGTTTTATACTCTAGTTTTTTCAGCTATAGTAAAAACTTACCAACCCTAAAAATGACTGATAATTAAACAAAAATTACAGTTCAAAACTTATGCCATTTTCAAAATAAATAGAAAAATAAATGCATAACAATGCCTCGCACGCATAGATGGGGAAAGAATCTATTTTTGCCAGGTCAGTTTTTATAGTGATTTTTTCCACCTATGGTAAAAACTTGACAACCCTGATACAGTGAAATCTTGATATAATGATACTCTGTAGATCAAGAAAAAAATATTGTTGCATAGGGATTTAGTTATATTGAGCATCATTGTAGTGAGGTTTCACTAGAGATGTGACGTGAGAATATTCTCAGGGAACAAGAATATTTTCCTGGATGTAAAAATTGAAGAATAATCTAGAATATTCTTTTTTTTCTTTCAAATAATGAAATTATTTTACTAATTTTGTTTATTTATTAAATATAATTCAGTTTTCATTGCCTGAAACATTTAGAATTTTTTTTGGCATAATCACCTCATAATGACAAGTTTTAGTTCAAGAATATTCTCTGTCATAGTGAGAGGTTTCAAAAGTTTTTGTTATAAAGATTTTGGAACCCTTTAAGAATTAAAAATTTCTTTAAAAATTTGATAAATTTTCAGAAATAAATTCAACACAAAAAATAAAACTAAAGTTGATTGACAAAGTGACATTCTCATGATCACCTTTACTCTAAAAAATATAGAGAACTGCGTGTCATTTTTCCTTCAATAAACTCAATGAAGATATGCTCAAATTTTTTTTTATCACTCATATTTCTTTGCAAGTTGTTCAATTCATCCATGTTGTTTTCATTTTATTGCTTTACAAGTTTAATATTGTGAGCTGAAAACTTTAATTTTCCTCTTTGAGTTAAATTTATGAAGCCCCATAGAAGAGTACCATAGTATTATAGTCATAGTAAAAAAGAAAAAAGTGTTCTTTCTAAAATTTGGTCCCAATCAACTAATATCTATATGTATTTCTATAGAAAACTGTACTCTGACTTACACGGATGTTGCTGGTCCCACCTATCACATAACTTCGGGGTATTACTGTACTTTGTATATTTTAGAAATAATTGGTTTACTTTGGACACAATTTGCTACTTTCATTGCAAACACAATTGAATGAACAGCAGGGTATTAGATGTTCTAAACACTTTTGTGAGACATAATTTATGCTCATTCTTTGATAAAATTAATAAGTATACAGTCAAACCTCGTTAATGAGTCACTCTTGGGAGAGCAAAAATATGACTTAGTAAGCGGAGTGACTCGTTAAGCGGAATATGCCATAGCTGTGCCAATTCCTGCATGAGGACAATTGGGACTTCCAAAAAGTGACTCGGTAAGCAGAGTGACGTGTTAACCGGGTGACGCACTAACGAGATTTGACTGTATATATCACATTAATATAATTCCTAAACCAGAGTTTGTGTGTTTCAAACAATTTTTTCGTATTAAATTTTTTCTGAAATGAGATGCTAGAAGATATAAATAAATGTGGGAAGTATAAATTTTTTATACTTGGCAAAAACCCATTATTGTCAGGACATTTTTTACTATAGTTTTTTCCAGCAATGGCAAAAACTCACTAACTCAAAAATTTATCAATTCTTGTACTAAAGTTTGAGTTCAAAACTACCTTATTTGCATCTAGAAATATAATCAAATGCACAATAATGTCTCACATGCATAAATGGGGGAAAATCAATTTTCTCCAGGACAGTCTTTAACCTTGTCAAAAATTATGAGTTTCTTGTATTTCAAAACCTCTCTCCAACTATGGTAGGAGCAAGCAAGTGGTGCTGGCATATATTTTAAAAAAAAAGGTACACTGAAACTTTCTTTCCCATTAACCCATTTGCATCATTGGAAAAAATTGGCCCATACCACCAATTTTTTTACTGTAAAAAGATAGAAATATTTCAAAATGAGAAAAAGCGAAAAACAAAATGGCGTACACAAAGAATTTATGTTACTTAGTTCAATGAAGATATACATTGAAAATAATTTGAAAAATTAAATTTAATAGTTTTATACAGTATGGTAGTACTCTAGTGTTTTGTTCTTATGTATAAAAAACTAGCGTGCATATATGCACTTTGGTGATTAATGGCCAGGAAAATTCCATGCATATATATGCACTTATGATGAAAATGGGTTAAACAACTTTATACAGGCTGTATGAGTTAATCTTCAGAACACAAAATTCTTAAAATAACAAGCAGCATGACTGTACCCATAGTCATAGGCAGATATAGGGGGGCACCCTCTCTGTATTCACTGGTAAGGGGTAATTTCCCCCCCCCCCCAACCAATAAATAAAAGTGTATTACAGTGACATACTCAAACTAAAGCTACCGCAAGTTACGCTATTTCAGAGTTACACGTTTTCTGCGAAAAAACAGCACATTTCAAATTCAACCATAATCATACGATTATTGTTGAAATATTAGAGATTATTACGTGATAATTAAGGTATCCGACTACATTGAAAACGTCATTTTGGAAGAAAATATGGATTTCCATTTTTTATAAAAGCCCTATTTGTTGTGATTCCAAAACGGTCCTTGTTTTGTTTATATGATGCTTATAATCAAAGTTACGTTCACTTTAGTGTTGCGTTTTTACATACAAGTAATACGCGAATAAAGACTTTAAACGTGTTTTACGAAGAATGCTATTTTTGACATTTTACTTGACTTTGTGACATGATTTGTAAAAATTGGTGCATTGCATCCTTACGAAATTTTAATGTGATATTTTGTTATATATTGTTGAGGTTATGAACCAAAATCTAAGGTCTATCACATATTTTTTTTTGAATTACAGTGTTTTATAGACAAAATGTAGGATGAAATTTCAAAAAATTCACACATCGTACTTAAACATATTTTGGTGTAACTTATGAACATATCATGCAATCCTTCAAATTTTGGTTCATAACCTGCAACATTACTAGCTAAATGCACTGTGAAAATCACAAAGCATTTCATTAATAAAATTTTTTGCAATCGTGTTTCAAATATCACATGAATTTTGCCTAAAATTTGACATAAAAACGATTTTTTCATACAAAATGTCATAGGTAGAAAAAAATTTGTCACTGTTTTCACCATTTCGAGACACTTTCTATCAAAAAATATTATCAAAGTTCACTCCAGTAACATTTTAAAGAAAAGTGACAAGAAAGGTAGTCGGATACCTTAAGCAAAGAATTGTTTTATTCTATCAGAACATGATATGTGATGAAACTACACTTTTTTTTGAGAGGCTACATTAGGTTAATATAAAGATGAAAACTTTGCTCGGATTTAGAAATGGAATCCCAAGGCATGTTTGGCACGGGCCATTTTTACAAAGGGCAAGATTTCATGACTAAGTCCAATGCTAGTTTGAAGTATAATTATTGTGATGCGCCTTGATGAAAATGCAAGTGGTGAGTAACTTTCAATTATTTCAACTTATGGCTGAAAGTTGTTTTCTTGCCTCCAAATACAAGAAGCTTATTTCTTTCAATGGGCCAAGGTGTCAAAACATTTAAAGCATCCAACACATGACTTTCATTTGAACAGATTTTAGGAAAAAACGGTCCTTTAACTGGACCAGATTGCAATAACAACCATAGGTGGCAGAACCTAGAGGCTGAGGCCATTTGAGCCCCACCCCCAATAAATTTTACAAGTGGGCTGAGCCCCCAATAATTTCTGGAAAAACAATGCAATGCTCCATCCCCTGCATATGTGCTTGAGTCCTGTATATACAGGATGGCCAGCAATTTTCAGCCTCCCCTCCCAATGTTTTTTTCATGTCCGTGCCTCTGGTGACAACACAAGTTAGATTTTATGAAGCCATAGACGAGTAACACAGCATTAGGGTGCGTCCAAAGCGAACAGCTTCTCGCATTATTGCTGCAGAAAAAAAGATTGTGAAAACTCATTAGGGCGGCCAGAGTGCACCCGCCTACCTGCTTTTACCTGCTTTAACCAGAATGAATTATTCCTTTTTCTCGCTTGACTGCCTCAGTGCTTGCACTTTAAAATGGATACTTTCCTCTAAGTATTTGTTTTATAGTGGAATAGTAAATCCAACAGAGTTTTTGTAATGATTAATTATCTTTATTACTAATTGTTGATTAATTATGATATAATAAAAGCAAAATATTTAATAAATAATTAATGATAATATTGAATCCAATGAAGTTCGTGGCAGTTAGTTGTTAATATTAATTGATAATTAATCATTAGTTTATTAAGGATAATTAATAATTATAGTGAATCCAATGAAGTTTTTGTGATGACTAATTTTGTTAATACTAATCGTTAATTAGTTATGACATGATAAAGCAAAATTGTTAATTAACATTCCAATGGAGATTTAGTTTTGCCATTAATTATTTAATTAATGATAAAACTAAATCCAACAGAATTCTGTAATGATTAATTGTAGCTTTTCTAATAGAAAATTATGACCATAAAAGCAAAATCGCTGATTAATCATCAATTTTAACTACAATTAGCAATTACACTAAATCCATTACAACTTCTCAAGGCCAGCCCTATTCACTTCATGGACATTCGTCATTCTTTCATGGTTTAATTTTATGATAAATATTATTGGTTGTCAACAAAAAACATAATAGATCCCCACGTGATGGCTCTATGATGCCAACTAATCAAGCAGGTGGAAGCTCTCGTCAGTGCACTATAACAGCGACTGGCTAGAATTGCGCAGGACCATCTCGTTTTCTGCAACTGCCATGGTTTAAGAGCTAAAGCGAGAAGCGGTGCACTATGGAAGTACCCTTATAGTCATAGTAAGAAACAAAAAGACTGGTACAAGATTCCATGAAAAGCTGGTTACATTTGGAGATGATAATTTTAGGAAGAAAATTCATCTCTGCCTTTACGAGGACTTGAACCCCTAGTCTATCATTTTTTTTTTCCAACTGAGCACAACTCAGGTCTATCGCCATAGGCAATTTACTACCTAGCGAGTTGTGCCGGAATTGTAAGGGTGTGTACCTAACAGTCTGAGTGGGTATCTAGTGTTGTGTATGATTTTTCAGTGCTGCCATCTATATCTCAGAAGTGAAGTGAGTGATGTGTAGTGACTGAATATTTGTACTGTTTGTAGGACTGCTGCTCTCTGTGGCGAGACTTTTTAATGGGGAGATCGGCTCGCATTTGCGCCTCAAAGTTGGGAACCACAGAAAACCAACTTCAGCCGACCACCACTGTGGCGACGGTAGGGCTCGAACCCGGGTCCCCACGATGCGAGTCCGTCACTATGACCACTCGACCACCACAGCGGCAGTCTACCATCTGCCAGATGAGTGTTATACCCCTAAGCTATGGAAACAGATGGAACTATGTATATATATATATATATGTTTAATGGCTCCATACATGGATGGTGGCAGCAATCAATCAATCGCTCGTGAATGACATTAGGCCACCAGATGGTGACATATATGTAAAGGAAGATATCCTTTCCATTTTCCAAGGAAGAAATGTTTCATATGTTTCCACAGTATAGGGGTAGAGCCCTCGTCCGGCAAACGAGAGACCAAGGTTCGAGTCCGTGTGGAGGCAGAGATGATTTGTTTGTCTTAAAATCATCATCTCTAGATATAGCTAGTCTTTCAAGGAATCTTGCATTAACAAGTGGAGAGGACATATTCCTCTACAAAAAGACAGGTGTTCTAACAATTTGGTCCCAATTAACTAATATTTATATGTCTTTGTTGTTAGTCTCACGTATCAAATAACTTGTTACTGTAGTTAGGGGGCGGCTTAAACGAGAGTGCACACGGGCATCAGGTTGTAAGGGGAGGCAGTGTTTGGATTCCGAAATGTTTAAAAATTTCCAACAGTAAAAATTCACATAACATCACACTTTCGAGTCATACATTAACGACGAAGATGTTGAGAAAACTTGGGGGAACAGACAGAGCATGGGACCGTAATATCAGAAACAATAATACAATCTACCAGTGGGCGGCTCGAGACATGATCTACACATGTTCAGGACTTATTTTTGGCTCCTGTTTATCCCCTCCCTTTCTTCCATGGCCGTCTTAAAATCATCCTGGGCCCCCCGGGCAAAGTGATTCCTCTGAGAACCCCCTTGCCAGACATGTTTACTTTCAAAAATTCAAACCACATCTCATATTTAGGATCGCCCCCCCCCCCCCACTGCCCACTGAGACCTCCAGACCGTGATCGCATCAGCCCATGCATTAAGACAGCATTGCCTCCCTCACAATTTGTCCAAATTTATCTCAACAATTCTAAAGGGAATTTTTTTTTTTCGTCCTTTCATCTCAGATTTGGCGCCCATCCAAGAGGGACAGAAATCATACTCAATTTTTTTTTGGTCGATGAACTTTTTTCACCCATTCACATCGGATTTAGTGTCCTTCTTGAGTGGCACATGGACCAATAGCCATCCCATATTCTATCACAAGTATCAAGTGTGCATTCTGAGATGCCCTCATCTAGTATTTTTTCCAAACTGTCAAATGAAGGCCAAGGGAGAATTTGGCTTCTTACTTGTCCGGCCCCTGGAGCACCAGAAACACTTTTGAAATTAACTTCTTAATAAAAATCCCCTCATTATAACATAGTCTTTGAGCTTAGCCAAAAGGCTGAAAAGCGATCACCTCAATGTACATCATCTTTACAAGATAAGTGTGGGATGATAGCACACAAATAAGTAAACTGTCAAAAACCTCAAAAGTTTTGAGGATAAAGTTATCTGTCATCATTAAGAATGGCAAACTGATTCTGGACCAAAAAACAGAAAAATCTTCTTCAAAAGCCGGACATATGGTCACGTACATTTTGCTAAAATTGCAAAATTGAAATTGAAAATTGAAATTTAAAAAAAAAAAAAAATTTAAAAGCCAGACATATGGTCACGTACATTTTGCTCGGTCAATGGTAGTGTGCGGCTTTGTTCTTAAAAAAAAAAATCAGGTCTATCTCAAGGTCCCCATGGCCGAAGTCCTGTAAACCTTTCACCAGTGTCATCTTTTTGGGGTGGCACATGAGGCTTTGCACTCATGGGGCAGGTAAGCTCGAGCCGCCCCTGACTGTTGTGGTGAGAAACCAGAGAAAAAGAGACCATCTTCCCTCCCATTACACATGAATTTTGAAGAATGCCTCATAAGAGTTATAGTAAAATATGAACTAATTAAGCTACAACTATTATGTAATGTTTTCTTTAAAAAAGAAATTACCTTCATCAGATGAAAAGTCGTCTTCTTCTTCTCGATCTGAATCATCAAAATAACTTCCACTTTCATCATCATTAGACAATGACAACGATGAAAACTGGCTCAATGACTTCTCTGCGCTTCTTCGCCCAGTTGATGATGTACTAGGAGATTCTGTCTTGATGCCCTCTGCACGACTTATGCAACCCTCTGATGGAGCAGAAGAAGATAGAATCGCAGTAGCAGAACCACAATTCTCTGAATAAAAAGTCTTTATGGGGCTCTGGTTGCTACTTGCTAATAGGAAACGACTGTCCACACTTAAGCTTTCGGGTCTTGGAACAAAAGAGTCAGAAGCCGGACTGTTTTGAGGGCACAGGAGGAGTCTCTCATCACATGTGCTAAGATACTGTGGACAGCTCATCATTCTTGATGGGACAGGGCAACTTGAAGACAGCATTGGCTGACCTCTTGGCTCAGAATAATTTGGTATGGGTATGTTGTTCATGTTACTGATATAAATACTGCTGCTGCTTGAAGCAGCATGAACAGGACTCGTAAAACTGCCTTCACTGAGGGGCATGCTTTTTGATAACATATCTGAAGTCATCAAATATCCAGAATCATCAGAAAGGAAGCTACCATCACCGGAGCATTCAAATATGTTGTCGCTACAGTTTAGCTCAGCAAGAGTAGGATTTCGAATAAGATCTGACTCTTGAATTTGTGAAAGATCATCTTTTGTCATGGAATTGTCTTGCATAAGATAATCCTGTATATCTGCAATATCCCGTTCTACTAATGCATCTGGAGAAACTCTGCATGTATTGTCCAAATCCTGATTGCAATAGAAAGTCTCTCCATCCCAGAAAGTAAATGATTCCAGGGGGTCGTTCTCATCCATAGGTACTTGCTCAGAGGATGTGGCATACATGGCTCCTTCAACATTAAAACTAGGTGTTCCAACAGCACCAGCAGAATACTCTTCACATGTTGGATTCATCGTTACTTCAGTTTTAACATTACCTATAAGAGATCTGTTAATGAAATCTGTTTGTTGAACTGGTGGAGACTGTTGCTCATAAAGTACATTGGGTGAAGCAACAGATGACCAATCAATTAGAGCAGTCGCCAACTGTGAGAAGTCGTCTGAATCCATTTTGATGATTGTTGAAGACATTATCGCCCTTATTAGTCATCGGAAAGCTTAGGAATCAGAAAAAAAATGAATAAAAAATATTAAAATATCATACTTGTGTAAAAAATTTTAAATTCTAGCAGGCAAAACAGAATTGTACTCTTTACCAGCAAGATTCATGTCAAAAATTAAATTTATAAATTTAATAACAGTGGTTGTAAAGTTAAACTCAGCTGTAGCAGACCAGGTTGGCTTATAGCAAAGAATTGGATACAATGGAAAAACCATATTCGTTCCCTTCCGATTTCCTATATATGCATTGTTATTTTGTATGATTTCTCCAAACCTCAGAAAATATGAGCAAAAAAAAAAAGAAGCTGTAATGAACCCTTTAGGCAGCTATGACGAGATATCTCATCTCCATAAAAGCCTCCTATTTTAACATTGACAAGTTTGGATATTTTGTAAAACTGATTTCTCAATGGAAAACTTTTCCCTATACCCTTTAATTTGCACCTTCTGAAAATTGGGAGAACGCCTACTTCCTTAAAAAAGATATGGCGTTTTGAAGAGTAGTTTGACAGGATTAATGATTTCTAACAGCCACTTATAAAGGGTTAAGATATCATCAGTTAGTTTCTTTAAATTTTTGTTAAGTCTTCCCTTTTTTCAACTGCACATCAGTATCTTAGCTTGAAAATGAAAATAGATTACTGATACCCTCACATTACTATAAAATGTTCTATTATCTTTGTCTCCTCCTCATGAGCAAAGATATGGAAGGCAATGCCTCCCTCCCAGCATCAATGAACAAGCTGACTGATCTTCCCTTTCCCCAACTTTTCAAGTCTATCTCGATCTATGTGCAGTTCCTTTCCTTTTTGTCTTTTTCTACAAAAAGTCTTTATTTAACACTAGAATGACAGAAGCAGTCATGCTGACCGCAAAGATACTTTGACATGCGATTACACCCAAACTGTTCATCTCAGATTGTTGAAACTTTCTGACCATTCTCATCTTGTTAAGGCACTGAAATTCCTAAAATATAAGTGTTCTAGGTTAAGTTCAGTGGTAAAATGAAGTTCTACCTAGAACAACAGTAGCAGTAATTTTGACCGCTCTAGAGATATTAACTAATAAGATTGAAACACATGCTGAAATAGACAGTTCTTATTGAACATCAATATTGAGGGAACAGGTATTCTATCGTGGTGTTTGCTTTTCTCCAATGCCCATTTTGTACCATTCAAAGATAAACTTTTGAAAAAGCTTGTCATCATACGTTGTTCAATTCATTCAGTGTTTCTATAGATCTTTACACTTTTTCTGCCTTGCATTCAATAGTATATGCCACATGATGAAAGAATCTTCATTTTTATGGTTTCACTCATGAAAAGGGTTAAATCGTGGCCTAGGGCCAAGATGATTCTTATCCTTTTTTTATTTCTTCTCCCTATCAGCCGGATGATGTGGGGAGAGGTCATTATTCGACCATACATACTTTCGATCAAGCAAAAAAATAATTCTACAGTTGGTAAGCGCAGAAAATCTAGGTCTTGAGTACCAAAATTTAAATTGCGGACAAAGGAAATTTCTGCCAGAAATTTTAAAATTTTATTACTCTACTAATAAGTGTCATTGATATTTTTGACAAAATGAATTCATTAAGATCGGCATCGAAGAGCTGTTTTGTGTATGCATTTTACATTGCTCAAGGCTTGGGGGGGTTGAAAGCTCTATTCACAGTTTCTTCATCCTGCACACATGCAATCTTTCCGCAAATTTCTCAAGGGTATTATACTTCAAACCTTATCAGTGCACTGCAAAGTGAAAATGAAGCCACAAATTACAAGAGCTCAAAAAATCAAAGTCAAACCTCTTTTTTAAAGTGATGAAACACAGGATTAGTCTTTGTCATAACAAGCCCTATTGTAAAAAATTCCAAAAAACATCTTTGGTCATGAAGGAGGATTTATTGCAAAATACAAACACAAGGCCAAAACAGACAAAATGCCCAACCAGATGGCTGATAAGAGATGCTCATGACCAATATGATGTGGAATACATATCTAAACAATACGAAAAATACAGCAACCTAATAAGAGCAATAAAAAACCAATAACTATGATGAAATATAAACATACTGCCAATAAAAAATTGTGGTTCTCTTATCTAAGTATGAATAGCTTTTCGGTTTATTTCAATATGTTTATCCTACTTCTTTTTAAATGTGTCAATTGTTTTAGAGTTCCTGACCCATGGAGGTAAGCTATTTCATTTATTAACAACTCTATTAGAGGAAAAACTCTCTGCAACACCACACCACCTACAATTGTCCCTTACCAAACAATACTGGTGTTCCCTTATCAAAGCCCTTGATTGACAATGTATTAATATTTTCTTTCCATTTTATCCATCCCATTGAAAATTTTAAGCACTTCAATCATATCCACCACCAAAGCTCTTTGATAAAACGTGAAAAATTCAAGCAATACCGGTTGCATTCGCTTGAATGCAACCAATGTGCCTATTGGTTGAATTTTCAGCTTTTATAAAACTTTATAGTGTGATCCCGGCCTTAAGCCCAGATTGCACTATAAAAATTTTACAATAATTCTCTTAAAAATGTAACCAATAAGCTGATCGGTTGCATTTGCTTGAATGCAAACAATAAATTTATTGGTTGCTTTTTTCAAGTTTTATAAAATAACTTTCATAAACCTTTTAGAGTGAAATCCCATCCTTAGATTAGTCACTTCTGAAATTTCACTTTTTTTTAGTTTATGGACTCAATATTGTGTAAAATATACTTGTAGGTATCGGGGGGACCACCAAAACTATTCAAGTACTTAGGGCCTTCAAGCATCTTAATTCGGCGGTGAGTGAACACCGTATGTGGATAACGTTGTTTAATAAAAGTATTTTTTTAAAGTATAAAAAAATTAAAACAAAAATAAATATTTAAAATAATTAATAATATTTATATTTTTTAAAATAATTTTAAACATTTAAAAAGAAAAAAATTAACATTTTATTAGTTAAATTTAAAAAGTTATTAAAGTATTTAGTCAATTAAATATTCGTAATGAATTACAGAACAGTTTATAATATTGGTCACGTCAGTGGCTGTTGTTGGCAGCTTTTATTGTATAAAATTATAAAGTATGGACAAAAGGCAGTTAAAGATGCTATATCTCCTTCATCTCAGAAGAAAACTGAGGGATAGACATATGTGGGTACATCCTATTGATGAACAGGGACCTTCATATGGTGTTTTTAAGGGTATTTATGGCAAATAATTAAAAAAAAAATTCAGTGTAAAATCATCTTTAAAAGTAACCAAAGATGCGGACGAATTCACTCCCCATTCGCATCATGTGAATAGCTCTGAATAACCTAATTGTCAAAAGTTGTATGTGCGGATACGGAGCCCGCACATAGGTTTTGACACATGCGGGCGACATCCGACCTGCATCAGTATTATCATTAACTAACCCACATTTTCATCTATGTGATCTAGAAGTAAAAAACCTGACTTAAGTCTATCGAAAACCTCCCAGACACCTCGCCTACTCAGGTGAATCCCAACAAAGCCACCTATAGGTGAATACAGAAAGCTCCAGAACGTGACCCCAAGTGAGGAGCAAATGTCCATCAGGCCTAAGTTGAATTTGTGGATCCCGCTTCTATACCCCCCCCCCCCACTACTCCTTGGCAGTACTGGAATCAGTGCCACATCTGAACCCCCTTTCGAGCAGATAATAGTAAGTCCCGGTATTCTGACAGACTCACTAATATGCACTCCAACCTGATTCCTTCCCACCCACAGAACTTTCGATGAAAAAGGTCTCAAACGCTGCTAATCTCCCCTGCAGGAAGACAACTGCTCAAAACCCAAAAATCCCTACACCCTCAGTTCCCTACCTAATCATAGAAATGCCGATAATTATACCTCATCTTTCTATCCTTATACCCCTCTACCTCATCCTCAACCACTCCCCACAACTGTCGTTGTTCGTTGAGATTGCTTTTTCTGTCATGATCACAATCCCCCTCCTCCAACATATTATTCTAAAAATCCCATTTCATAAATTTATAATCTTGATAACAAGTCTGTTTCTTTCTTTCTCTTGCTTAGGAATTGTAAGACATGCACCCTTTTTTTATATATACTGGGTGTCCTGTAAGTGCTAGCATGGCCTTTATCTCATCAACCGTCCGTCATAGAGATATGATTTCAATTTAAAAAATGCTCAACAAGGGTTCAAAAATTACCCTGTACCAGTTTTGAGAGTGAAAATACAGTGTGTAACAAATTTTAAAAAATCTAAATTTTTATGCGGTTCCCCTGCGCTATAACTTTGAATTAAAAAGTTGTTGCCCTGTCTCTCTTGATGCCAACAAAAAAAAAATCCCACGTTTCTAACTCACAGAGATATTCAAATTAAAAAAAAAAAAGAAATGTGGGAAAGAACAGTGTTAAATGCAGGTAAAACAGGTTTTCCACATTTAATGGCGCAACATTTTGCAATAAGTGCATTGCAATAAATTGTACGTATCTATATAAAAAAAGTGTGCATCTTACGATTCCCAAGCAAGAGGAAGAAAAAAACTAAGACACGATTTTAAATGTATGAAGTGTGAATTTTAGAATAATATGTCGGGGGAGGGGGGGGGGTTTGCGATCATGACACTTTTACAACAGGTTGCTCTGTTATACCTGGGCCCTCCAAAATTCTAACTCTCTCCTGCAATGCTTCAACCTCAAGCTGCAATCTCGCCCTCTCCAAACAACTCTTACATTCGAAACTATGGCTACTATCCCTGTAGTTCAGGGAAACCTCCCGTCATAACCCCTACACAACACTAATCGAGGGCGAACCATACTAATACTAAAGCTAAATAAACAACACTTATAAAGATAAGAGAAAGAGAGTTGCTAACAATGAATTAAAATAACCTAAGATACTGAAGCAAATCTACGAGAAAATTAAAAGTAAATATTATTAAAATTATAATAAAATCACGAGGGAAATCTAGTTGGCCATCTGCAGATACTGTTATTGGAATTACATAAATATCGGGACAGAGTTATCCACACACGAACAGTTTTTAAAACAAATACAAATGTTTATTTTTTGTGCAAAAAACTTTTTCCCCCTCATACTCCTTTAGTTTTGAGCACTTGGACTAAACAAAGAAAATGTACACCAGTCAGAATTACTCACACAGTTTGAAGAAAAAATGCCATGTTAGTATTAGACTGTATATACGCTGAAAAATTATATTTATTTTTGTTGAAGGACCTTCATGGTTTGGTGGCAAAAATTGTTATTATTCATTATTTTGGTTTTCTCAAAAAAAATATGAATAAATCAGTTAATAATATGAACCAAGTAAAGACCAAGAAAATCTGCGTAAATTTTATTAAATAAATACATTTTCTCTTTTTTTTTCCAATGGAAAGTTTTACCAGTGAACAGTAATCATGATAGTTTTGAACAGAGAAAACTGTACTTCACTTTCACCCTTCGAAACACCCAGTTTTCTTTATGATAAATATAGATAATTACTATAAAGTAAATATAGATAAAAATAAATCTATAATATAGATAAAAATAAATATATAATATAGATAAAAATAAATCTATAATACAGATAAAAATAAATCTATAATATAGATAAAAATAAATCTATAATATAGATAAAAATAAATCTATAATATAGATAAAATATAGATCTATAAAATAGATAAAAATAAATAATTAACCAAATTGAGTTTTGATATTGAAACATCAGAAAAAAAATAAAGATCAAGTGAAGTTCTCCCCCCTTCCCACAAAACTTTGAAAAACCAGACTATATATAGGCTGTATATGAGAGTGAGGGGGGCTATTCCAAAAATATATGGACTGATGGATTCAGAACTGAAGTTGTTAAAGGATTCAGTTTGACATCCCCCTCCTCAAATAGCGCAAGCATTTCTATACCCATACCCAGTAATGTACTAACTTTAACCACTTTACAATCAAGATCAAGAACATAATATTCCTAATACAGTCGAATCCTGTCATAACAAACTACAAGAGACTGGGAAAATCACTTTGTTTTAACAAAATTTTGCCATAAAGGAATTGAGGAATCAGAAACCAAAGTCCTCACAGGAAGCTCCAGAACTTTAACATTTCTTAACCCTAAATCGTGAATCAAAAAATCTCAAAATGAGTTTTAAGTTAAGAGCAAATAATGAACTAGGTAGAAAATCCAGCTTCCTTCAATAGACGATACTGTAGAACCTCCAATGCATTCAGATTAAGCAACCTAATTTTTTAAATGTGCATTTTCAATGATACATATGAGGGAATACCCTGACCATAGTTCCTGTCCTGTGTGATGCAAATTAAGTAGCCTGGTACTTCTAGCTGGAGGTTGAGGGCTCCAAAATATCTTGCCATTCTTTCTTTCAAACGGAACACAACTCAGGTCTATCACCATCCATGGGCGATTTACTACCTAGTGAGTTGTGCCGGAAGTGTAACTGTGTGTGTACCTAACAGTCTGAGTGTTGTGTTTGATTTTTCAGTGCTGCCATCTACATTTCAGAAGTGAAGTGAGTGATGTGTTATGATTGAATTAAATTTGTAGGTCTGTTGCTCTCTTTGACAAAACTTTTTTAAAGGGGAGATCGGCTTGCATTCGCACCTTGAAGTTGGGAATCACCAAAATATCTTGCCTAGGCCCATAAGCACTGGAACCTGAGGGCTGAGGTTGTTTGAGCCGACCCTCCAATAATTAATGAATACACAATGCAACATACTACTCACCCTCCTATCCTACATAAAGGCTCGAGTCTGTATAAACAGGACAACTGGAAACTTTTAGCCCCCCCCCCCCCCTTATTTTCAAATACCCCATACAAGACCATTGCAGTAGCTCTGCATGCGAGCTGAGATTATACATAAATTAATGATCTAACAAACAAATGAAAACAATTTTTTGTGAGAGCAATTTTTTGAAATTTTATAAATACAAGAAAATTAATACGATGCTTAGACCAGGGGCACACCCCTTAGGCTGTGCTCATAGTGGAGAAAGGAGGTACAAGTTACAAAAATTCCGACAAGGAAGAAAAAATGCATAGCGGTGGAAGAAGAGAAAATGACCCGAGGGGTTCTGAAATGAAAGGGTGTGATGATGATGATCCCTCTGCAGAAGAGGGAAACAAAAAAAAGGGGGAGGAAACAGGCCAATCAGCAGATAGCGAAAATCAACAGATAAAGGTGAAAACAAATATGTTCTTTGCACTCTTGCAACTCCTTGAGTGACCTCTTTCCTCTTTCTCTCACTGCTCCGGTATGTACGGTGTAGAACAAAATACAATTGTTTCTAGTCTCCATTATGCATGCACTCCCATACCTCTTGGTTACCTCACTAAGTGCTACCCCCCCCCCCGATCAACGTTTATCGGTGGCTCCCTAGGGCAATTTAACAAAGAACCTCTTCGAAAAATCTTCGACAAAGGTTTTTCGAAGTCTGACAGTCTGTGGAGCACAGTTTGAGAACCCCTGGTTTAGACCATAGTTCCCCAAACTTTTTATTCTATCACGCCCCCTCCTCTAAAATTTTTTCCTCATCACCTCCAACTCAAACCAACACATAGGATCCTGTACTAAACCCATATATCTTCTACCACCCCTGCTGGACTATTTCAATAGCCCCCGGGACAATTCTATCGTCGCCGATATTGCCCACTTCTTTGAAACACTGGTGATTAAAATAGTTATTGGCTTGAAGCCTCTTATTCTAATATTTTCTCTGTTCCATAGAAATATCTATTCATGTCCCAGATATTTTTCATCAAAATGGGTTCAGTCCTCCATTTCCGATACGGATAGTGCCATAATCTTATTGCATGGGACCACCTAGGCAACGCCGGGTGGGGGGGGGCAGTGAGGTACAGGGAGAACTTTGCCCGGGCGCCCATAAAGCTCAAATACAAATCAACACTACAACAGGAAAAATGCCCAACGAGGTGGATGAGACGGCCCCGGATATGGAAGGTTCTACTGCATAATCTTTTCAGTTTTTCTTCAATTAACTAAGCTTATGACACACTCTCTTCATTTGCAAATGAGCAAGACTTTATCTCCCGGGTCAAATCTAGTGGGGCGAGAGTAACGACAACATTAGAAACGCAAAAGTTTGGACTTCGAACGGCACTCAAATAACGCATAATTTTTTTTTACTCTTTTATCAACACCATACACAGTTTCCACGATATTTTTATCGGTCTTTCCAAATCTATTTTTAAAGCTCAATTTTAGCATGAATCGTTGTCGATTTATTGGGTGTTGGATGACGGCTTTTTTCATTACGATGACTATTGTTATCTAACATCTCTTGAACACGTGCTCACACGTATTACGATTATTTTCATAGACGCATATGCTACATTTCGCGTCTATAATTAATTTGTCTGCCATGAACGTGTAACGATTATATAACATCACAAAATCTGACATCGTTCGTCGAATACGGCATATCTTCAGGCTTATTGATTTTTGACCGTTTCCGTTTTGAGCATTCCGGGGTATAACAGTAATTATAGCGGTGTTACTGAATCGCCGCCTCTGACATCTCATATAGAGGCGTGAGACCTTCAGTCATGCCCCTTCCTCACCCATGGAAGGCCACGAGATATTCACAAAATTCTTCTAATCTGATTTCCAGGGTGCCGTGGATGTGGAAAAATTGAGAATCCCTACATCATTTGACCCAGACGTGGTAGGACTATGGTCCCCCCCCCCAACTCCTGAAGGACGACTCTAGGATGAGATTTTTTGAGGGCCCCAAAGCCAGATTTTCACGTGTCCCTTTATTTTGAATTTATAGCGTGAAAAACAAAAAAATGATGAAAATCGTTCCGGGCCCCAGGGCTGGAGCATTGTCAGTCCTACCCTTTTAGAGGTCCATGGGTCACCAAGTGAAACCACTTGTTTATACCAGAAAAACAGAAACTAGATGGTATGTGGAGATGTTGATTTTACTTGTCAGGCAAGTGAATTTTTCTTTCCAATAATCATCATCTCTAAATAACATCCAGTTTCCTGTATATCTTGAATCCAATAACAAAAAACCTCTGGGAAATCACCAGAGCGACGTTTTATTTAGAGTAAAGAAATCCTCCAGTTTTAAAACAAACATCAGTTATGATCAACACAACAAACGCGAAGTGAAAGCAAGCTTCTGGGAATTGGAAAGGAAAAAAAAAAAAGATTTCGAAACATTAGAGAGAGGTTTGATGTTTTTTCTCTAGTTTCAAAAGAGAAGAAGCATTGGAAATGCCTCAAAGTGCATTATCATAAATGTTATCTGCTGAACAACCTTGAAAAATCTAAACGAAGTCAGCTGACTTGGAGGTCGACCGCAGAAAAATATACAAATATAAAAGAAGAATACTGAAATGGGGGGGGGGGAGAAATTCTGCAGGGCAAAGGTAGCTGCTGCCACTACAAGAGGATGAGGAGGAGACAAGCCTTTAGTTGGCAAATAGCCAAGCAAACAGATTACATTTTACTCTTTTTTCCCCATTGCAAAGGCTTGTTTACAGTTACATAACCAGCTCAGAGAAAAGGCGATAGTACTGAGAGTAAAGGAATTCGTAAACGAATAAAGAGGGACTACTACAATGGCGCCTGATGAGCGCCATGGAATGACCCAAAAAAAAAAAAACCACTTTCAATGTAAACACGGGAGACGCCTTTCCACTGTTCCAACTCAGGAAGGAAGTTTGATCCAATTTCAATCAGAATCTGATTTTTCTGGTTCTAAAGTATTTTTCTTTTCAACTCACAGACGGAAGTGCAGCATCGCATCGCTATTCGACCTAGAAGTTTTAAAATCTTTTTTAATGTTGCTGAAACCTGTAATTAAATCACTGGAATCAAATTCTTTTTTTAATTTTTGGGCGGGAACCACAGCCAGTTTTTTTTTTAATGTTTAAACATAGCCATGATTTTCACATGGCTATAACGAATGGAGCGAATTGGCTGCAACAGGTCACTGTATAGAGAGGCTCACATTAACTATCATCATAACGATCATAATCATAAACCGTATGCCAGGGCCGGAACTGAAGGGGGGGGGGATAAAATTTAGGGGCGACAGGTTTAGGTGAGAACAAAGAGCAACGTTATAAAATTATCGAATTTTAAAGTTGTGGGGGAATTCCTAGTTACGGCCCTGCCAATAACTACAATGTGTGCAGAAGCACCGACATGAAGAAAACATTGGGGAGGGTGGTTGAAAGTTACCAGTCCCCCAGTATATACGGGACTCGCGCCTGTATGTAGTATTTCATTCAAGCCCAACCCCTTACTTTCAGAATCAGTTCAGATAGATAATAAGCATTCATCATGTTTTCAAGAAATTAAAGAGTTCCCTAACAAAAGTGGGATCAGAACGACTACACTTCCTCCTGTCCAAAGAACAAAAATGTACACTTGTCTAAAAATTCTGTTTTAGCAGGGTTTTTCCATGTGAAAATAGACTAAATATGCATTCCTTTTCCATGTTAGACAGTTCCCTTATTAAAGATGTTTCTCAGGATTGAAAAAACATTAATTATCCACAAGATTATTTTTCTGTTCTATTCCAGATAGGTTTCCGTCTCATATAGGTTTTTTTTAAATTCAATTTTCAATTTTATTTATAAACACAGAAAATACAGATCAATACAAGTGGGAAAAAAATTGCAAAGAAGCCAAGAAGTGGCTCTTACAAGCAATCACATTTCTTTAGACCAGCGGTTCTCAACCAGTGCTCCGCAGAGCCCTTGGGGCTCCTTGTGTACTCTTCAGGGGCTCTGCGGCCGCTCGAGGAAAATAAAAAAAAAAACAGTAAAAAAAAATAATTATAAATATTTTTAACTAGTAAAAATAAATCAGTAACTTCGATGAATAATTAAAAAATTGGCCTACGGGGCTCCCCCATAGAATTTTTTTGCTTAAAGGGGCTCCGCGAGTAAAAAAATTTTGAGAACCGTTGCTTTAGACATTAGTTGTAAGCAGGGTCGGAACTGGGGTGGGGGGGGGGGGTGACTGCCCAAGGTGGAAAAATTTAGAGGTGGCAGTTTTAGGTGGGAACAAAGAACACCATTACAAAATTATCAAATTTTAAAGTTGTGTAGGGGTGGCAAAATAATGTTTGTCCCGGGCTGCAAAAATCCCATTTACAGCCCTTGTTGTAAGGATTTTGATCCAGAATTAGATAAAGTAATAATAAATGAGAGAAAAAGACAAAAACTCAAAAATTACAAAATACAAACATAGTTAATGGTGGCAATTCCATGCAGCAACATTAGTAATTGGAAAGAAACTGATCTGTTTTCTTTTCATTTTATTACAAAATTTTATTGAACTTAATCAAAAAGTAAAAAGAAAAATAAACAACAAATAAATAATAATAAGTTAAAAGGGTTATTTTATGAAGGTAGTCAGAAAAAATTAAAGTAACCCTGGCAAATGAAAAGTAACACGATTTAGAAAAGGGGGTTGGTAAATGTAAGTTTAAATATTACTAATTTCTGGAACCAAATAAAAATGGTTAAATCTTGGGAAAGATCTAAAGCTATTAATAGGTAAAGAAAATTGCTTTTTTTTTTCTTTTTTTTTTTTTTCAAAATAAGAAGATTTTAGAAAGTATATAAATGCTGCAAAGGGAGGATATTTAATGAAAGGTAAAGCTTGTGTGATGATGAACTATAGTTGCTGGTGATTAGTCTTTTCTGAATACAAACCAAAGGGCATGTAGATAAGTAATATATTCTCAGATCCTCAAATTGATAATCCATCATAAAGCAGATGAGAATGACAATAGGAGTAATATAATACCGAAAGAAATGAAGAGTTAATATATGATTTCAAGTGTAGTAGAATCTATATATATATTAGATATTATAGAATGAATATGCTGTATATGTGATTTTCATTTCAGGTTAGAATCGATTAAAACTCCTAGGTAATGGTATTAATCTGCTCAAGATGAATACAGTCACAAGGGGTACGGAGACAGTCAAATTTGTGAAAGATAAGATTAAAGCTTTGTGTTGAACATCTGTTGCAAAGAAAAATTAATGAAAATTTGGTTTTAGAACTATTTCATTTGAGGCAGAAAACCAATTTCTGATTTAAATTAAGTTACTGTTAATAATGTTAGTCAGTGAATGGTAGTCTTTTGCCTTATAAATGAAAACTGTATCATTGGCACATGTTATAATTTTGCCTGCAGAATTGAGATCACAGACATCATTAATGAAAACAAAAAAGCGCAAAGGGCTACGACGAATCAATAACTGAGGAGCATCTTGATTGATATCACAACGTTTCACATATTGTTGTGCATTAGTCAAATCACCCAGCCATTAAACCAACAGTCTCCGATTTCAATGATTTTTTTTATTTGTTGCTTTTACCAACCTTATTAACTGTGAGAAATATTATTTGCATATCTCTAAAACTTTTTGAGAAAAAAATGTTGAAATTTATCAAAAAATGATGCAGGGGTCATTCCATTTCAAATCACCCGACAAAATGCCATAATGACACCCATAGTCGCAGATTTCAATGATTTTTTTTTTATTTGTTGCATTTACCATCCTTATTAACCGTGTGAAATATTATTTGCATATCTCTAAAACTTTTTGAGAAAAAAAATGTTGAAATTTATCAAAAACTGATGCAGGTGACTTTTCCGAGGCTCAATTTTTAAGCGGCATTGTTTGAGAAAATAAATCATAACTTTTCCAATTTTCAATATATTCAAGTGAAATTTTCACTAAAGTGTTCACAAAAACATACAGAATATGAATAAAAATAATTCATACACTTACATTTGAAATTTACATGCAAAAAATTATGTAAACTTTGTTTTTGTGGAATTTCTCGATAGAAAAAATACAATTTTTCTAACTTATTTTTAGACCAGAGGCACAGCAGTTACCAAAACAACTTTTATTTTAAATTTCTTTTAAGTGTATGAAGTAAAAGACTGGAGAAAAAAAAATAATGGTTTTTTGATCGTTAGATATTTATTCTGACTCGCAACACAAAATTCATCGAAATAAGACTGGATCGCTCTGATTTCAAATCATTCAACTAAATACTGAAATGCAACCCATCATTCCAGATATTCCAATTATTATTTTTTATTTATTACTTCTACTATCCTTGTTGACCATGCAAAATTTCATGTACATATCTAAAAACTTTTTCAGAAACAAAAAATGTTTTCTAACCTCACAAATGACATCTCTTAGGCTATAATTTTCAATACATTCAAAAGAAATTTCCACTAAAATGCTCACAAAAAAATGCAGATTATGAATAGAAAAGAAAATTTAAACCTTAGAGGAAAAAAGTCATTTAAATTATATTCTTTTTGTAAAACACAATTTTTTAAACCTTTTTTTTGGATGCACCGCATGAATTTTCAATTTTTTTAAAATTTAATCCTATTAATATATTAAGAAGAAGACTGTAGAAGAGTAAACATTATTTTGACAGTTAATACATTTGAGTAACAAAACACAATTATACTTATATGACTACATTAATTATATTTGTACATTTTGACTTAATATAATGATTCATGCTTAGTAATAAGAAATTTGTATTTAATTTTTCATGTACGCTTATACATTTATTACAATATTCACTAAATTAAGTTTCATGGGTAGTTAATGCAATAATTCAAAATAATTAATAAATTTTGAAATTCTAGGATTAAATGAATTCATGAAATAATTAGAAATGTTAGTAATGTGTCAATAAGAGTTGTAATGCTGTAATGTGTCAAATAAGAGTTGGTGAAAAAAAAAGGTTTTTGGTTTAAATTCGTACTTACAATAAATTTATTTATTGTTGAATAAAATAATTTTTTAAATTAAACCTTCATGTTCAGATTCCAAATAATTAAAAGAATAATTAATTCCACTTTTAATTGATCTATAAATATTTCTTATGATGCAACAAAGGCAAACTTTTGCAATCTGATATTATATTTTTACATAAAGAACTATTTTGTATTTGAAAAATCCAGATATCATTATTATAAACTTGTATTGATTCATTGCATAAATTTTAAATTAAATTTGAAAAGAAATTCGAGTCTGTCCAATTGGACAGCATCAGACCTCCAAACACTATATGTTCCTGTTAAGATGTTTCAGACACAGATTACGATTACAATGTCTGATGTGCTACTTTTTAATTCACCAAATTGATCATGTGAGGACTAGTTCAAGCTTGTGAAAATATTTGGTAGGCTTCAATGTCTTAAAATTATTATAATGGCAAGGAACCAAGGAAAATAAAACAGTTTGGTATAGAGAACTTTAAAAGTGTTTTGTTAAAGATATAAAGGCAGGCTGTGAATCAGCAAAAGAAAGCAAAGAAAAAAAGAAGTTGTATTCTATGCTTCATTAAAAGAAATTAAGAATACTACTAATCAGGGATTAAGCTATGGTCACATTTTTTTGCAAAAAGCTAAAGAAAATCTTAGAATGCAAAAGAAGTAGACCCATATATATAGATGTACATTTATTTTGAAGTTTTTTTAACATGCTTAATTATAAAGTTATTTTACCAAAACAGTGTTAAATTTTTGTTTAATTACTTTGATTTTTACAGCACAAATTTTTCTTATGATAACACAATTTCCATTTGAGCAAAATATTTTATATTATTTTGGAATTCAAAGTAAAATGTTAGAAGACACTTGAAATTTATAGTGTTGGAAAAGAAACTGGATCTGACTGTCATAAAAAGTGTTATGCAAAAGTGAAAAATCTGTTACCCATTACATCATTGGACCCATCAGACATCAATCTTTTGATCTTGAGGAGTGGAGCAAGTTCTGAACATTTATCTACTGTGTGTAAGCATCATAGAGCTTTTTCTCTCAAAGAAGTATGAAATATACCCGAAAGCGTGCTTTAATCCTTTTAAATGTCATAAGAAAAAAATAACAAAAGGTTTAAGGATAGTAAACTTTTTTTTTCACGTATAAATGAAATAGATGGTTGTACAAAATCAATTCCAGGGCAAAAAATATACCATGCCTGTAGGGACAAAGTGAATATAAACATCAATAAAATAGGTGAAGTAACTGAATACTGTGAAGAGATGAACAGTGATAGTAATGTAGAAGTAAGTAACTTTGAAATGTCAATTACTAAACAAGAAGCACTTGAAGAAATAAATTCATCTCTACAGAACATATAAAAAAAAAAAGTCACCAATTAAACTTTATAGGGTAGCTCCACAGTGCAAGTCAAACAATGCCAAAAGAAAAGTTGAATAGCCTTTAACACTTTAAAATCAAAGGTTTATAAAGTTTTTGAAGAAGAATTACCAGAAAATGAATCTCAAAGCACACTTAATGAAGATATTAAACAGAAAGCAAATGATATGATTATTTTGATAAAGTTAATTAGGAATAAGACTCAATTTAACCATCACAATAAGGGGAAAACTGCAAATTTTAACTCTGGCCCCTGCTTCATGGAACAAGGAAAAAAATCTGTGAAGAGTTCAATGTCACTGAATATGCTGTGGGAAAAGCAGGAGAGCTTTTGTAAATGAAAAAGCAAAGGTGAGCCATTGTGTTCTTATAATAAAAAGAATCAAAAATTAAATTTCAATGATTTTTTGCAATCTAATTTTTTAATGCAAAGGTTTAAATTCTCTTTCCTAGTCATAATCTACATTTTGTGAGAGCATTTTAGTGGAAATTTCATTTGAATGTATTGAAAATCTGCAAAGTTATGATATATTTTCATAAATAATATTGCTTGAATGGGGTTAGCCTAAGAGACGTCATTTGTGAGGTTAGAAAACATTTTTTGTTTCTGAAAAAGTTTTTAGATATGTACATGAAATTTTGCATGGTCAACAAGGATAGTAGAAGTAATAAATAAAAAATAATAATTGGAATATCTGGAATGATGGGTTGCATTTCAGTATTTAGTTGAATGATTTGAAATCAGAGCGATCCAGTCTTATTTCGATGAATTTTGTGTTGCGAGTCAGAATAAATATCTAACGATCAAAAAACCATTATTTTTTTTTCTCCAGTCTTTTACTTCATACATTTAAAAGAAATTTAAAATAAAAGTTGTTTTGGTAACTGCTGTGCCTCTGGTCTAAAAATAAGTTAGAAAAATTGTATTTTTTCTATCGAGAAATTCCACAAAAACAAAGTTTACATAATTTTTTGCATGTAAATTTCAAATGTAAGTGTATGAATTATTTTTATTCATACTCTGTATGTTTTTGTGAACACTTTAGTGAAAATTGCACTTGAATATATTGAAAATTGAAAAAGCTGTGATTTATTTTCTCAAACAATGCCTCTTAAAAATTAAGCCTCGGAAAAGCCACCTGCATTTTTTTGATAAATTTCAACATTTTTTTTCTCAAAAAGTTTTAGAGATATGCAAATAATATTTCACACAGTTAATAAAGTTGGTAAAAGCAACAAATAAAAAAAAACATTGAAATCTGAGACTATGGGTGTCATTTTGGCATTTTGCCAGGTGATTTGAAATGGAATGATCCTTAGATTAACCGTCACCGACCGGACCAGGGCTGAGACGGATAACAGAAATCTCTTAATACATATGTACAGTAACGTTATTTCACTGCGGACTTGTGACGAAAATGAAAATAAAATCTTTTACATACATATTGTATTAATTTTAAAAAACGATCAATATAAACTTGAATATAAGGCTAGATCAGGCAGTGGTGACATTGAAAATAGTGTCCTTTATGTTATATCTCTTCCAAAATTCTTTGACAGTCATGGCATATCATCAAATGAAAGCAAGCCTTCGATAAAAGCTTTTCTGTAATGTTGCTTCATATTTTCAATTATGCCCTGGTCCATAGGCTGGACAAGTGGAGTTTTATTTGCTGGAAGAAACAGGCATGTTATTTTGCCATCATCACTTTTGAGTTCACAAGAGGGATGTGTATGGGCATTGTCCATTAACAGTACTGCTTGCTTACTACGGAAGCTGCTTTTTGACCATATGAGCTCTAACTTGAGGCACGAAAATGCTGTGGAACCATTCTGAAAAAATTGTTTGGTCCATCGAAGCACTTTTTGGCCATAATAATTCACAGGCAATGCGTTCATATTCAAATTTTTGAAAACACATGGTTTTTTGGACTTGCCAATTACAAGCGGGTAATCTATGATTACCGGTAGCATTTGCACAGACCGTAGCAATGATCTTATCTTTTTGGACCTTAAAACCTGAGACTGGTTTTTTTCTTTTTGTATTTTTTTTAGATGATGGGAAACAGACACTGATGGTTAATCAAAGTTTTACTATATCTATTTTTACAATTTTACATGCAATCAAAAATTAGATTTTTTTATGAATACTGTGCCTCTTAACAATGGTAACCCTTCAATAATACCCTGACCAAGTTTTCTTGGTCCTGTTAGTGACTGTTGTTAGGTGGTTTCACTGCAATATGCTTTGTATTTTGAACAGAATGAGAATTTAATGAAAGAAGAAATCAAGGTAAATTTTAAATAGTCAAAAACCTCTCTTTCTCAAAAACTTTATATCTTAAAGACCAAAAGCCACAATGAAAACACGTAAATTCCTTTTATTTCGCATAAATCTGGATTTTTTCCGGAAACCCAACCCACTGTGTTGATAGATCTTGCCAATAATAGGCTGCTGATATGATTGACAGGGATGGGACAGCTAACCTGAAAAACTGTAGTGGCATAAGCGGGAGTTCAGAAATAGACTATCATCCACTCGTCTTCCATTCGAAGAGCATGTATCCACTTATGATCACAACAAAAGTGTGCAAAATTGATAAGCACATTGGAGTTTACATTCAACAAAACGAAGGGGTGAGATCACAGACAGAGGCCACGGATTGCCACGCCACCTGGTTTTGTGGAAATGGACAGTTCACTACAAACATGCAGCATCTAAACTGATATAAAAATTATTGCTGAATGTATGGCCGACTTGGGTGATGAAAATGATCCATAGAAACTAGAAAAAGTATCAGTGAAAAATGCCAAACATTCTGTAAAAGGGCTGCATTTTACCTAAGGCTGGCCCGTTTAATCGGGTTGGTTAATCAATCGTCAATCGCAATTAAAAATTTTAGTTCCTTTAATCGACTTGATCAATTCGATTAAAATCTGCTTAAAAGTATGAAATTTAACTGTATTTGTTTAATGAAACTGAATTGATGTCTTAAATTATGTACCTACACATAATATTTAAAATAAGTGATCATACTTAAAAATATTTAAATCAAATTTTTTGTCATGAGGGAAATGCAAATGATTCCATGAAAGCTGATGACTTCAGTTTCAAATTCAGAATTCAATACTAAAATTTATTGACACCAATATGAACAGTAGTTTTCCTATTTTCTAGGCAGCATCAGCTCCTCTCTTCCCGTGTACCATTTGGGGAGAGTTTCTATGCAGTAAAACAAGCAACAGTATAATCGAAAGCTGTTTCGAAATCAGTGACTGATCTAAAATAACCGATTTAAAAAAAAAAAAGTCAAGATCAAAGGGAAGAAACTCCAGAATTTAACAAAATATGTTAAGCATTTTAAATTCCCTCGATTGGACAGTTAATTAATTTTTTTAATCTACATATTCCCATATTTGTTTACATCTGGTGAATAGTTGCATGAAATGAATAAAAAATATTTTTATAGCATCAATTAATATTACAGTTACAACAAAAAAGGTGATTAAAATTTTTGAACCAGTTAAAAATTTTAATTGCTTTCCAGCCCTAAGCTTATCAAAAACAAACTGTTTAGATAGGACCCGAAATATTCGTAGCTCTTGCGTATACATGACATTGTGAAGGATTAAAAAAAACAAAAAATGTGCATCAATTTAAACTTCTTTCAGATGAACACTGATTGAGTAACTTGACAAATAATTTCCATTAGTATATACTAAAATATAGTATAGTTTTTATTTTTTCTCAATCAAAATTTTTGTGACTTGTTTTTCATTTTTACGCAAAAAAATTTGTTTTTTGGCACTGTGTATTTGACTGTGTATCATTGAACCTTGATGACTTTCATACGATTTTGAGCCAGCAATAAAATCTAATAATCAAAATGACAGATCACGACTAATATACAAATTATCGATGAAATGCTTTTTCTCAAACTATTTTATTGATTATTTTTTCTGAATATTATTCCACACATGGGCGGGTGTGGAGATCACTGTTGGGAGGGGTGATTTGGAAAATCTCTAAAAAAAAATTAGCCATTGTGAATATGGTGACCATGTCCCGCATTTTCCAGGAGTTTCGGTTTTGCTGTTTTTTTCTATCCTAAATTTTTCTAAAAATAAGTCACAGGTTTTCTTGTTTTTTAGTTGAACTTTTCATGAATTTGTTATTTAATCTAAAATGTGTTGACACAGGTAATTTTCAACGAATTAATTGAATGCAATATTAACATATAGATGTTCCAAAAATTGCATCAATTATCGCATTTCATTTAGAAGGAGATAATCATCCACGCCTGGTTCTACGGCAGTAAAAAAAGCTCGGCCATGGCAGTGAAACAAATACTTGGTTTCATTCTAAAAAAGGTCTCTGTCAGGACAGTCTTAAGAGCACCATGGGGCCCAAGGGTTAAGTAATTTTTCGGAGGCCCTACTGAGGGTATAAACACTTTCCAACCAGTTTACATGTTTACTCTTGAAAGTTTTAACCTGATCCCCTTTTCATAAGGCCCCTGGGTGGGCCCATGCGTTAAGATGGTCAAAGTTATTCCTTCCCTCATCATTTTCTGAGGCTTAGTTCATTCACTCTGGACTGAAGTACGCGTAAGGTTTTGAAGACATATCTACAGAGGTGGCTGAGGAAGGGGGGGGGAGGTGCAGAAAAGCTCGACAAGTACTCTTGTTGGTCCACGAGGCTCAAGACATGGGCCGAGATACGGGGGTCAGGGTCCAGCGCCAAAGGTAAAGCTGACTGATATAATGTATTTGCTTATGAACTGACATCACCATCATGCCCCCAGACTTTCAAGTCTATCTCCGCCTATGGCTTGAGCTATGAAGAAAGACTTGATTTCTTGAATATGTTCACATTAGAGGAATGCAGGTGTCGGGGATATGATCAAAGTTTAAAATTTTCAACAGGGTGGATCGGATGGGCCATGAGTTATTTATACACGGTCAATCGACTGATATTCTGCAAGGGAACACCAGTATCATTTAGTAAGGGTAAATTTTACGTTGTGGTGTCACAGGGAGTTTTTCTCTAGGCAGAGGATGTGTATGTAAAGCTGGACATTTATTTGGTGTACAGCAGAAGACTTGCAGTGAGGTCAGGCTCCTTGCTGGATCTTTTTAAAAATAAAACAATCATTATATCAATATGAAAATTAGAGATAGGGATTTCACTTTTGTTTCGTCACGATGGCTTGTGTAGGGGCCCAATGTGCATGTGTTGCTCACTAAATGCACCATGACAGTTCACCCCAAAAAATAATGTCATTAAAAATTTATTAATTGCCATAAAAGCTCACACCATGGCACCCAAACTTGGGGGAGAAGAAGGCTCCTAAGCTTGGAACTTTGATGGGCCCCTTCTATAGTGGATTTATAGCATGAAAAAGCAAAAATGATAATTGTTCCGGGTCATGCAAGACGAGGTGACCCTCTGGGGAATGACTGAATGCTTGATAAACTTTGAATAGAAAAGAAAAATAATTTGGCAATCGTCCAAAACATCGAACACAAGAAAGTAAGAGAAAAAAATAGAATAGCCTATATATATATATAACACAAGGAAAACTAGTTTCGAACTGGATTTGAACCACCAAAATTTATACTGCTAGTTGTACACTCTACCAATCGAGATAATAGCTCATGCTAGTTGTAATACTAATTTAATTCATCAATTCTTATGCATACACTTGTGAGTAATGCACATATGCTCTCATTGAACACACAAAAGTGACGTCACTCTCTGTTCAGTAGTATGCCGAATAAACGTTTCGCTTACCCTCGGGGAGGGGGTCATAAATTCCAACACAATTGACATGTTCAAAAAAGAAATACAATAAACGACTACTATAAGTTTTTATGGCGTGTATTGCATTTCATCATAACCATTTGTTTGCATTAGTTTTATTTCACTGTGTATTTGTTTTCCCATGATAATTGCTGTTACTTTGACATCCATATTTTTTTTACAGGCATCTCCTTGTAGCCACCTCCTTGGACTTTTTGCCCATTGTGACCTTTGTATTTGTATCTAATACCACAAAAAACATTAAATTTCCAGTTATAAATGTTCCTTCAGTGCGCAAACTCTTTATTTCCATGTTCTCTTAGCTAGTTGTTTGTGTCACAACTATGAATCGATATGTATGTAAACAAGGAAATTTATTAATTTTCATTATTGTTTCCGAAACTCGACAATCGTTGTAAATTGCGAGCGCGGATCGCGAAATCCCGAAGAATTCGACCTTTTTTTTTTAATATAATATATATATTCTTATTTGTCCGACATGATCGGAATAATGCAGTAGGAGCAGCAGCAATACTGCAGTAGTTAGTACAGCTACACCCCCGTCACCATCACAAAGATTCATCAACTGATGGGGGCTTGACCATGTGACTACAGCTCAGAAATATAAACAAAGATGTTTGTACAGAGACTTGTTTATATTCAACGAGTCGCTTCGAAATCTACTCACCGATGTCACAGCTCTTTTCTCTCGAAACAATCTCCGCTTCTTTTGGAATCGATCTCGTTTAGTTTTTAAAAACTCTTTGGAAAAAAAATACTCACAAGGAAATGTCTGACTAACAACAATCAAACATGAATACAGCCTTGCATCATAAACTATTGCGCAACACCTACACTTTAATTGTAAACAACATCGATTGTGCTGCCCTCACTGGAGATTCCTCGAAATGAAAACTATCATGTCATAGATAGGGTGACCATACGTCGAGTATTTTGGTCAACCCGATTTTTCTGTACAAATGTCTCATTTTTTCACGTATTTTCATCGAAGTCATCTTGAATTTTTATTCTTTATTGAAATCGAGAATTAAAATTATTTTCTTAACTTGTCAGTTTCATTATCATGATTGTGAGTGTAGGAATATAAATATGAATATTCATAACACAAATTCGTCGTTTTTTTAAACGTTTTCTTCAGTGGAATTAACTTCAATTCATTGCAATTTGCATTGGTGCTTCATTACCTAGGAGAATATGACTGGCAATTTTCTCGTAATTTTATCAATAATTGGCAATTGTTTTCATTTTTGGCATCAGTTTTGGCTATAATTGACTATGTCCCGTACTTTACCGTCCTAATTTTTCATGATATGGTCAGAAGATTTACATGATCAATACTTTTAATTTATTTTTTTTTCAAACTTTTTAAACTAGACTACACACTAATATTAAAAAACAAAAAAAGTTTTCCAACAAATTTAATAAACTATTCATAAACAAAAATGTCACTATATTTTTATAAACAAGACAAACCTTTTCAAATGTATTTAAACAGCCATTTAGTAAATTGCTTGAAATTTATCATTCATGTTCAGAGTTATATTAGTAATTATTCTAATTATATCTCTCATTAATAATAAGAACTTTTATTATGATAAATATATTATGATATGATTTTAAATGCTCACAAGAATCCTTATTTATTACGTCACCTTGTCATCTTACGAGTACTCCTTAAAAAGACGCTTTCTAGAACTGAGCTCGCTCATTAGATCGGCGAATGAATTTGTGGGCGTTTTAGTTTACGTTAAAGGTATTTTCAAAATTAAATATAATTTGTTGATGTTGTTTAAATTTCTCATTTAAAATAATTTACTGGATATGCTCCCCTTGCAGTTTTGTTTTAAATGTTTGTGACCCTGGTGTTTTACTCAGTAGTGTTGCCCATATTATTCTGGTATCCATATTTTATAGATTGTTACCATGGGACAATTGGGAGATTACTAACTTAAATAAAAACTAGAGTATACTAACTAAAATGAAATCTCTAGAATACTAACTAAAATAAAAACTGCATGTTTCCCCGACTATGTTTCTGAGACAGAGTTAGTATTCTAGGGTTAAATGTATATATATTACACATTTATATGCCATTTCTTGAATTCGGAATATTAGAATTCTTTTTAGGTTTTGTGCAGCTTGAACCATATTTGAAAGGGTTATTGACAGGGATGGGCGTGAGTATTTTGCGGCCCTTTAAAATGGTTTTCATGATTTTTTTAATACACTAAGGAAACCCATCGCCCAACAGGTTTACACACGAGAACGACCATCACACTATGTGCTGCTACATTTTATGGTAATAAAAAGTTATTTAAGAAATTTGGGCACTAGTACTCACTGTTCGGCATGAATAATTCTAGGTGCATATTTAGGCACACAAGGTTTAGGACCACTGTTCTGCAATCACAGTCCCAGCTAGGATGGAGCTATTGGGGCTTTTCACCCCATAACGACTCTTATTTTTGTTTCTCTCTTCACCATATAAATTTGTTTTAGACAAGCTTGTGAAAAATCTGTCCTGGAGAGAGGGTGGTGTAGCACCAAAAGAGCGAAGCCTGGCCATGTTTACAATATCTTTAAGCGACAATGGAAGAACTGTCAGGGCGAAACAATCGCTACCCAGAGTTGCTGCTACTATTCAGTCGAGGTAATACTCTTTTGACTGGGGTAAGCATGCACCCTCCATGTAGTTTTAAATACATTAAAAAAAGAACTTGGTGCTCCCCTTCTAGTCCAACATCCCAGGTACCAAACCTGTGTGCACTCTTGCCGTGGGCAGGGCCGTCTTAAGAACATCATGGGACTCCGGGCCAAGTGATTTCCTCTGAGGCCCTACCTGGCAAGTTGTCGAAAAATTCAACTACTCGTTTTGCTGAGGCCCCTTTAAGACTGCACTGGGCGTGGAGGGTGGAAACTCCAGGTCTGCAGTTCCCTATCTTGGAAAGAATTTTATATAAGCTATTGCTTTATTAAAAAGCTAAAATGTAGTTTAATAATAGTAATTTGAGTGGTCAAGAACATAAAATAAATCAGGAGAAGTGCAGAAAAATTTGTATTCGTCACAGGTGATAAAACCGTAAGTATGGCTCTGTCTAAAGAGAAAAAGACCAGGTCAGTGAGTGACCAAAAGAACAAGAGACCAGATCTGTGAGTGACTAAAAGAATAACCCAGAATGTGTGTAAAAATATGAGTTACCAAACCAATCTGCAAGCGTGTGAATGACCAAAAAATTGACTTGGAGCAGTGTTTCTCAACTGCTGGGCGGTGAGTGATTGGCCATCTCCCCATTAATTTTCTGTTTGTTGTGTATTTGACCAGACCTTCCACTTACAAAAATTAATGAAACTGAGCTGCAGGCTTGCAAAGGTTGAGAACCACTGAACTAGAGCATATGCAAGCAGGGAAGAGACCAAAAGTGTGACTTAGAAACGTATTTACAGGGGTGGGAGCTAAGCTGTCAAAAGCCTGGGATTGCAACTTTGAGGAATGAGTGGACAAGAAATGCAGACTAAAATGGGAAAAGGACAGAAGAATTTAAACGCCAACAGGCAGCAAAACCATAGATCTGCCTGTGATTACTCTCAAGCAGGTACAGTCAGTATCAAATGCCTGTCTTTTGAACTAGTTTTTTAAGGAGTAATTTTAAGAAAGCCTACTTCTGTGCTTTTATGAATGCAAGTTGCCCTCAAGCCCTTTTCACATGGGTCAAGTAATTTAGCAGTTAACTAAAGTTTAGGTCAGGTTCTCTTTAAAATCTGTCCGATTTTAATCACTAAAATCAAGTAGTGAAAGATCATTGGATAATATGAGGCCACATGCTCATAGTGCCTATTTAATTTAAAAATTAGACCACACATTTTTTCTATTTATTTAACCACTAAATAAATTACCAACCCATGTATGTATGTTGGAATAGATTTTAAAGTACTTGACTTAAAATTTAGTTTAATTTTGTTACATCATTTAACTTGTGTAAATGGGCCTTTAGGTTAGGGTTACCAACCATGATATAGTGTGCATTGTTACAAATGACAGCACTTCTCAAACACTAACCACTCCAAACTCGGCCATCATAGATACACGAGGGGTTTACACATGTAGTATGTACCAA
This sequence comes from Pholcus phalangioides, assembly GCF_987345545.1. Lineage (NCBI taxonomy): Eukaryota > Metazoa > Arthropoda > Arachnida > Araneae > Pholcidae > Pholcus > Pholcus phalangioides. Next base: position 115,245,808 of record NW_028301608.1, on the reverse strand, counting down.
TTAGAAATTCCTCAGAGGAATTTGTACGAGGTGAACATATCTACGTGTAATTGTAGTATTAATCTGCACCATTGTATGGTCAGATCTCTGTATGATGTCTATCATTTTCCATATAACCCACTCTTAATGTCAACGTTTCAATGTCAACATTTAAAGGTCTAACCCAGTATAATTAGTGAAGTAAACTCATTGAGTCGTCAACAATAACTTATAAAAAGTTAATTCTGTGTCCGGGTGACGTTATACTGAGATGAGACTACACATTTACTCATTAGTTTGCTCTGAATAGGGAATGATATTTTGTCTCTGCAAAACAGGTATAATATTTTTAATATTTTTTTTTTTTTGCTTCAGGATTAAAACATGACTGATGCTAAGTACTTCACCACCACCAAGAAAGGTAATTATAGGTTTTTTTTGTCAGTATTTCCTAAATTCTTGATGAAATATTGAAAAAAGTGAAATTTAATTTTAAGTGATTTTTTTTCACTTTATCATAGTCAAACATGAACTTATGAAAGTTATACTGTAGATTCTCACTAATTTGGCATGTATTGGACCAGGATACTCTGGATCACCGAAATTGTCGGATTACAAAAAAGTTAGTTGAAAAAGCCCATTTAAATAATATGAACTTCTACCCATAGACATGCAGTGACATGTTTTCCTCCTTTATGCTCGAAGAAAAATGTCTGGACAGGCCAAACTAGCACGTGGTTGGGCTATTGAGTCTAATGTATCAGTTAGTGATAATAAAGTATGTATACAATGGCAAAAAAATAAAAAATACTGTGCAATTAGATGTTTAAATATTGATTTTCAATCTGCAAGATTTAACTTTTGTAACAGTTCTGTTGATAAATTTTAATTTTCCATGTACATTTCCTAAATGTATGAGCTCTATTTTCTGAAACCAAGCAATGAAATTTAGTTACTTCAAATCTTAATTTTGGATATTTTCATGAATCTTCACAAAATTTTACATTTAAGCCAAAACGGAACACAACTTTAGATTAAATTTATTAAAATTCTAAAATCTGTTAAAAATATCCAAACACCTAGTCTTTAACAGTTGTTTACCTTGATTTCCAGAATGAATTAGATTGGGTCAAACATGATAGACTCATGAGGCGTTTTTACACGAGATTGGGTGCAACTTGCTGAATTGGATAGAATCATGGTTAAGAGATAGATGACGAGTTATGCTGAATGGGGAAATCTTTAGTTGGGCATGCGTCACAAGTGTAGTTCCTCAAGGAAGTGCCCTTGACCCCATACTACTTTCACTTTTCATCAATAAACTTGATCAGGGTATCAATGTGATTGCTAGCAAATTTACAGATGGTATGAAGCTAACAGGGGTAGTCAGAATCAAAACGATAGGGAGTTGCTCCAGACCAATTTAAACAGGATTGGAGCATGGGCACATGAATGGAACATGACGTTTAGCGATGACAAGTGCATGGTCACTCATTTCGGTTTGAACAACCCACGTTTCTTTTTTGAGTTGAATGGTGGAGATGGTCGCAGATTCGGGAATTTTCATTGACGAGTGGCTTAGGTTTTCTAAACATTGTTCAGCAGTGATCAAAGAATCAAATACTACGGGTGTCCTTATTGCCGCATGGGGCTTGAGTTATGAAGAGACTTCATTTTCTGTATATATTTGCATTGGATGAACGCAGGTGTCTGGGAGATATGATCGAAGTGTTCAAAAGTTTCAACGGGATGGATAGGATGGACAATGAATTATTAGTATACCGTCAATTGACTGCTTTTACATGAGGACACCAGTATCGATTGGTAAAGGGTAATTCTAGGTTGTGGTGCTGCAGGGAATTTTCTGTAATAGGGTTGTTAATAAATGGAATAGCTTATCCCAGAGGTAGTAAATTCTAACACAATTGGCACGTTTATAAAAGAAATGCGATAAACATGTTGGGGTAAATCGAGAAGCTATCCATACTTAGAATAAAAATAAACCAACCATAAGTATTTTTTATGGGCATTGTATGATATTTTATCGTGTGTATACATATGTATTATTTGTAGTTTTGTAATTGCATTTTTATTTGGATTGCTGTATTTTTGAAATATATAACCATGTTTCTTATGGGCTTCTTTTTCTCAGCTACCTTGTTTGGCATTTTGCCTGTTGTGGCGTTGTACTTTTATGGGAGAGCCTTAAGGTTTCATTGATGTCTGTGTTCTCATATTACTCTTATTTCATGAGATTGAATTATTTTCATATTTGGCTGTCTCACCAGTTTAGTAGAAATGCTTATTTTTCACCTTTTTCTTCGAAAAAGCTATCTTCAATATTTTTATATTTTATTTTTGAATGGATTGTGCATCGATAAAATGTCTTGTTTTTTAGAGATATGGTCATTCAGTAGTGGCAATACAGATCACTACTGGAATGCTAACCCTAAAAATATAACAAAGATCATGCTTTGTTTTGTGTGATTGAAAGATTACTATTTTTATGTAGTTTTAACCGTAGTATTCATGTGTGATGCCTCTACAAGTTATTGGACTTTTTCCCTCTAAGTACCGAAATTTTCTTGAGCAATTTACTCTTAGTATGTTATAGGCAAGAAATTATGGCATATGCCCATGCTGATTTCAAAATGTGACTTATTTACTCACAAGGGTTAATAGAAACCTACTGTCATCAAATTTTTAAACATTATAGTTCATGTGTTTCATTTTGAAAAAGTACAGAAACTATTTCATTTTTCAAATCAATAGGCTATCATGGATGAGTTGCAGTCTCTACTCAGCACGTTACACTACTGCGCGTCTTTTAAGGGAGAAAATATGGTCTCTTTCTTTAGTATAATGTAGTGTGGTAGTAATGGTCAGTGTGCTTGCCCAGTATGCAAGAGATTGTGGGTTCAATTCCCAGTGGAGAGAACAACACTTTTTTTCCCAAGTTCACCTCTGCATAATATCCAGCCTATTTTCATGTATCTTGGCCAAGCAAAAATCTTTTTCATTTTTGCGTTATTTTAATTGAGTGTTTCATCTGCATTCATTTTTTTTGAACAGGTGAGATATTTGAGCTTAAAAGCGAACTCAACAGTGATAAGAAAGAAAAGAAACGGGAAGCTGTAAAGAAGGTCATAGCGTCAATGACTGTTGGGAAAGATGTGAGGTACTGCTTTTATATATTTCAACTATTTGATAACTACCCAATATTACCTGATTTTGGTCTGGTGATTCACATGCTGGTCAATTTCAGTTATAGTGAACAAATTTTATTTTAGTATGGAATTGCTTTGCCTACAGAACTGTTTGAATAGCAGTAACTAGTTCAAAAGAAATATATCTAGCCATAGGTATGGAATATACAGGGCTTGGGTCGGTTGAGTTCCCCCCGAAGTTAGGGGGAGGCGGGCTCTGAAATTCATGAAAATACAATCCATCTCATATTCCTCCTTTTACACTTACTCCCACTATCATTTTCACTGTCTGAAAAGTTACCAGAACCAGTTATTTAGACCGAATGCAACTGTTTGAGAACAGCAGCCATAAGCAGTTCAGACAAAATTCTCAAAGACAATCATGAAGTCATTTTTAGTGATCAAGACAATGATTTAGAGCAGTGATTCCCAACGTGGGCATTAACGCCCCCCTGGGGGACAATGGGATGTTCCAGGGGGCGGTAGAAGCTACGGGTATAACATAGGATCCTATGGGCCAGATTGTGTTGGGGCAATGGTAGAAAGAAATTTCTGAAGAAGGGGGCGATGTGTGTGGGACAAAAAGGTGGGGGGGGGGGGAACTATGATTTAGAGAAACTATAATTTGCAATATTGTAGAGCTAGTGGAGAGTGATTAAAAACAATATAAACAAAGAAAATTCTGGATGAATTCAAGTGGATTTCTTTTAAATAAAAATTCATTTTAATTTATTTTAATAATATCACTGAATATTTCACTGTTCACACATCCTCAAATTTGAGCGAGCTCACTGCTGGAATAATAGTCAACTTTTTCATATAGGCAATCAGGTCATAGCGTCAATTATGCAGTTTAGTGAAGAAAATAATTGCTGTAAAAATCTTAAGCACAGTGTTAAAAATCATGAAAAAACAAAATATATGAAAGTATTTTATTAATATTTTTTTCTTTTTATCTTTACAGTGCGTTGTTTCCTGATGTCGTCAATTGCATGCAGACCGATAATTTGGAACTGAAGAAATTGGTCTATTTGTATTTGATGAATTATGCAAAAAGTCAGCCAGACATGGCAATTATGGCTGTGAATACATTTGTAAAAGTAAGTAACTGTTTTTTGACTTAATTGGTATTTAGTTTATTTTTCATAAACTGATATTTCCGTTAGTCATTGACATTATTTGAACCTGAAGAACCAGATACAGACGTTCCCATCAATTGTGCTGTTTCAAACTTTCCCAAAGGATGGATGCATCCAGAGATCCACGGCCCCAGCATCCTACACATTCAAATATTAAAGCTCTCCAGTCATACCACAGCTCGAAAACAATACATGAAAACAGCTGAACATCAATCAACCTTGAAAAGTTGCAGTAGAAATCTTAGAATGTAATTAACATCACAGCAAAATGTAGATTACCTAGAAGGAATCGATCAAGAGGTGGGAGGTTTACGATAGTCTTAGGTCAGGTTTTTTACTCCGTAGTCGGGAATGCGGGTTAGTTAATGATAATCACAACAGTACTGACGGGGAATTACCCACCTCTGACTTGGATGGCTTCTCGATTGACACTAAATCACCGGGCAAATTAAAATGTGTGTTAATAAATGCCAGGAGCTTGGGTAATAAGAAAGATTTTTTAGAAACTATGATAGTGGGTGTGGAGGGCTTGGATCTTATAGCCATTACAGAATCTTGGGCAAACGATGGGGATGAATCTTTCTTACACATCTCAGGATGCAATACTTTTTTGAGAAATAGATCTGATAGGAAAGTGGGTGGAGTGTTGATATACGTGAAATCCTGTTTGAAGACTAAAGAGTGTAACGTGCAGAGAAGTGATATTGAAACCATATGGGTTGAACTTGAGAACAAAAGACGTCATAAACTTATTGTTGGGGTTTGTTACAATACACCGAATAGGGATCAAAACTACATCGCCAAAATGCATGATGAAATTTCCTACATGTGTAAGCGAAAGAGGGTTCTCATACTAGGGGATTTCAATTACCCAGGTCTTGATTGCGAGAACCTTTCATCTGGAAATCAGTATGAAAGAGACTTTCTTAAGTTGGTGCTCGAACATTTTTTGTATCAGCATGTATCAGAAACCACTAGGGGTACTGCTATTTTGGATTTAGTTCTTACTAGTTCTGAGGATCTAGTTGAACATTTTTCGGGGGGGGGGGGGGGGAGTTTTCTTCCAGTGATCATCGTATAGTCAGATTTCACTGTCTTTTCCTCGGGTAAGGTTGATAACAAAAGACTGGTTCCTTGTTTTCGGAGAACTAACTTTGATGTTTTGAGAAGGTTAGCGGAAGTTTTCAAAGACCGGTTGGAATCAGTAGGGGTGGTAAGTCAATGGGAAGAATTTAGTACGAAGCTGTCCTCTGTTTTGCACGACGTCATACCCTTTGTTCGAAAAAAGCGTGTTTGTACATCACACCCTCTATGGTTCACGGATAGCATGCGGAACCTTTATCTTGAAAAGAAAAGAGCATTCAGGGAGTATAAAAGTGGACGAGGTGACCTATCATTGTTTATTGATAAAAGAAGACTGTTGAAGAAAGTGATAAGGGATAGTAAAAAGGAAGGTGAATCTAGGTTGGCAGATAACATTGGCCCTGACCAAAAATCATTTTTTTGATACGTCAATAATGGATGTAAGGGGACAGTTGGCCCACTCTCGATAGGTGGCTCTAGGTTAGAGAGCAATGTTGGCATGTGTAATGCTTTTGATGACTTTTTCGCGTCGGTTTTTAATGGAGATAAAGATATTCGATATATAGGGTGTTGCATGGGGTAATAAAACCCTCAACGATATTCAAGTAGAAGACGTGGAGGTCCTAAATCTTCTAAGAAATGTATGTGCAAGCAAAGCACCAGGACCAGATGATATCTATCCCAGGGTCCTCAGGGAATGTGCTAATGAATTGTTGGGTCCAGTCACACAGATATACAGGAGTAGTGTTGCTGAGGGTATCGTCCCAAGGGATTGGAAACTTGCTAATGTTGTTCCGATATTTAAGAAGGGTAGTAGAGAAGCTGTGTCCAATTATCGTCCACTGAGTTTGACGAGCTCCCTCTAGAAAGTTTTGGAAATTATCATCAAAAGGCAGTTTGTGAAGTGGATAGACGAGAATATTTATTGTCGGATAATCAGCATGGGTTCAGGAAGGGGAAGTCGTGTGTAACTAACCTCCTTTGCTTCTATGATTACGTGACTAAGGCTTTCGGTAAGAGCAAAAATGTCGACGTTGTTTACCTTGATTTCCAGAAGGCATTCGATCGGGTCCAACATGGCAAACTCTTGAAGTGTTTACACGAGATTGGAATAGGGGGCAACTTGCTGAATTGGATAGAATCGTGGTTAAGACATAGGTCGCAACGAGTTATGGTGAACGGGGAATTCTCTGGTTGGACAGACGTCACAAGTGGAGTTCCTCAGGGAACTCATTTTTGAAATATGACATCCATATTTTTATGGGCATGTTTTTATCAGCCATCTCGTTGGGCATTTTGTCTGTTGTGGCGTTGTATTTGTATTTGAGAGTCACAGAACAACAGGCCTACAACAATACAATTATGCAATCATTACACTTTACTCATAGTTAGAAAAATTGATGGCAGATGGAAGCACTACACACAACAAGCATTACACAGAAACTAACTTCAAAAGCCGAAAGCCAACTAGACATTGGATTTTTTTAGATAAGTTTTACTTAACATATTTGAGGCAAACAATCCAGGTTTTTTTACAAGTATTGTGAAAGTTGAGGAAACAACAAATTCCTTTAAAGTATATGCATACTCAAACGTGTGCAAAGCTTGAAACAAGTGCTTGAAAGATTTCGTATCTAAAACTACACGTAAATTCTAAAGCCTTTTCTCATATGAGTTGGTTGGTAACTAGCCCATTTTGGGAATGAAAGTCTTGAAACCATGTGCGTATCTGAGAAAATGTCTTGAACAAATGTCCTGTAAAAACAGTTACATCCACATCTTGAAAATTTGAAAGTATATTTTTTTATGGGATACTATATATGCTATAATAATCATCCGCTCTGTCTCATGCTGCTCTGTCTCAACGAAGATATATAAGCAGGTGGTCGAAGAAGTGGCCGTGCTAGAAAAGTGTCCTATAGCTGTTTGAATTTGAAATTCGAACTTGGTTTGATTTTTCAAAATTTTTGAAAGTGTAGATGGAGATGTGCTGTATTTTAAAATGCCACATATTGTTATGTACTCCAGCATCAACTTCAGAAATGATCAAGTTTTTCTTTAATTGAAAACCTCTTCCTTTTGAGGCCACTCATTTTAAAACAGAAGTAGGAAACATTTTTAATTCGTAGCACTGGCTTTCCACAGGTTTTATTTCTTTTTCACACTCCATATTGGTTAAAATTTCTTCCCCCACAGGTCAGGAGAACAAAGCCCTTCTTCCGCAATAGTTCAAGTTAATGCTCTGTACTCTTTTGTTAATTTTCATAAACTTTTGTTTTTTGAATTCATTATAACAGATTTTTTATTTCTTATCAGAATTCGCAATACATTGGTCCTATATAAACTTGTTTTAAAAAAACTCTTAATTTTTAAATTAGATTTTCACTATAACTGTATTCATTAAAGTGGGATTCGACTGTGTATCTAATTTTTTAAATGATGAATTTTTGTTTTTCTGAAATGGCTTATAACTTCTATTGGAATGTATAAGCAATTATTTTATTTTTTTTAATTGTTCAAAAATCTCTAGGACTGTGAGGATCCTAATCCATTGATTCGTGCATTGGCTGTTCGTACAATGGGTTGTATTCGCGTAGATAAAATCACTGAGTATTTGTGTGAGCCCTTACGCAAATGTCTCAAGGATGAAGATCCATATGTGCGAAAAACAGCTGCTGTTTCTGTTGCTAAACTTCATGATATCAATGCCCAACTTGTGGAAGACCAGGGATTTCTCGATCAACTTAGGGATTTGCTGTCAGATTCAAATCCTATGGTAATATTTTTATATTATGTTTTTGAAATAAAAAGAAATCTCATAATTAAACAAGTGATATTTAAAGCTTATTAACAATGACCTCTGGGTGTAAATTTGGTTCCCTGTTCTGTCTTGAGTTTTAAATCTTCTGTGAATAAATCTATTTAGAGTGGATCATTAAAACATAAGCAAAATCTTGAATGTATGGTGCATTTACTCTATTGATGTAGATGAAGTGGATCCTGCTTAGCTCATTTTTGACTGTTCCTCAAATTCATGACCTAATTGCATAATTTTTTTGTGTATAACTGGTTACTTAAAAGAACATATTTGAGACATTTTAAAAAAACTGCATATTAATTTAGCATGTTTTTCTTTGCAATTAATGTAAATTTACAATTGATAAACTTTGTAATTAATGTAAATTAACTTAGTCTAATTAAAATATGTAATTATGATGTTGGGAAACCTCATGTATCATGTGAGGAAAAAATTAAGAAAAAATATTTTTTTATGTTTATAAAAAAATTATTTCTGTTCATGGGAAAAAAATTCCAGATCGAAAATCAGGATAAAATTTCTAAAAATTTACATTTTTGAAAAGCCATAAAAAATTAAATTTCCTTGTAAGCAAATTTTAAAAAATATGGATTCTATTATTATTCATTGAACCTTATAATTTCCAAAAATGTTACAAAAGTTTCATACAAAAGTTTTAAAAATTAATTGCAAATTTTTTAAACAAAACGTTACACAAATGCAACATCAGTGAAAAATGGGTTAAGATGTCATCCGGACTACATTTAAAGTATTGCACTAGAAGCTTCTTGATTGTTTAATGTTTTGATATAGGAAGAATTGAACTGTGGAAATGAGATTTCTTCAATGGGAACACACCTTAAGCAGAGACATCTAATATTAGAAGCAATTTCTTTTCACTTATATATAAAACTGAATTTAGGGTCTATATTGCTGGACAAAAGAGTAGTGCAGTCTTATCTCGCCACTTTTCAACTAGCTCAACTTTTCTTTCTCAATTTTGTATTGGCTTTTTTCATTTTAATTTTATTTTTCTACAAAAAAAATTCTTTCCTAATTTAAAACATTCGTTTCTCAACTGGTCCTCACAGGTTGTAGCAAATGCAGTAGCTGCTCTCTCTGAGATAAACGAAGCATCAAGCAGTGGACAACCTTTGATTGATATGAACGCCCAAACCATCAATAAATTGTTGACTGCCCTTAATGAATGCACAGAGTGGGGTCAGGTGTTCATTCTCGATTCCCTTGCCAATTGTATTCCCAAAGATGAGCGAGAAGCCCAAAGGTATTTTTTTTAATTGAAAACATTAAAATTCAAAATGTTACGATATTTAGGTTTTAGTTATTCATTATGGTCAAAGGAAAATTTGTTAAATTATCAAATAACAGTTATCTGTACGAAAACTATTTGATAGCTCGCTATTGTAAGATATGGTAAAGTGGCATTGCAGATTTGTTTTCTGATGAAATTTTCTTCAATAGTATTGATAATATAATTCCAATTGAAAGAAGTATTCTCAACATGTAGTTGCTCTAAGCCTTAAAAAAGTTATCAAATTACTAGTAGAAATGTGCTGTCTGTGTGTCAAATATTTTCTTACAATGTTTTCTCCTGTTATGTAAATAGCATCGCTGAGAGAGTCACACCTCGCCTGGCTCATGCAAATGCTGCTGTGGTGTTATCTGCCGTCAAAGTAAGAAACAATTTTGTGCGTTAAGTTTACGAGTACGACCATTTCACCTGCTGTTGTACAATTAATTTACAATAACATTTATTGTGTTGAGCATTTTTTAATGATCATGTTCAATAATTGACTTAGGACTGAAATGCTTTTAAATTTCTGATTTGCATTGAACAGTAAAGAACCGATTTTTCTTGCATTTAAAACTATCATTGAATTTTCATGCACTCAAATATACATTGATCTTATTCAAAGTTTAAAATTTTAACGTTTGAAAAATTCTAATGTACATATAGGTTCTTATGAAGCTGATGGAGCTTATGAGTCCTGATACTGATTTTGTTACAACTCTGACAAAGAAGTTAGCACCGCCACTGGTAACATTGCTTTCGAGTGAACCTGAGGTTCAATATGTTGCTTTGAGGAACATCAACCTTATTGTGCAGAAAAGGTAGAGATATTTGTGAATCACACAATATTTAGTTTCTGAATTATTTCAATATTGAGTATTTAACTCTATCTGTTACTCTTCCATATTTTAAATTGAAGTAGCGTTAATTTTTTTACAATTTGTACTACTTGATTCAATATTTCTGACAATTGTTTAATGAATTGAAGTTAACTGATTTAATTAAGTGAACTTATTTTAATTTTAATTTTTTTTTCACAGACCTGACATATTAAAGCATGAAATGAAGGTGTTCTTTGTCAAGTATAACGATCCAATATATGTTAAATTGGAAAAGCTGGATATAATGATACGTCTGGCATCGCAAGCAAACATTGCTCAAGTGCTGGCTGAGTTGAAAGAGTAAGAATTAGAACATTAGTTATCTTTGTCTATTTTTCTTAATTGTGAAGCTTTTCAGCATTGTCCTTTTTATTGAAGTCTTTTAGGCATTACTTATGTATTAGTTCTTTGCAAGTATCTAAAAAATTAAATGTTTAAATTAACTCTTAATTCCATTTATATGCTCTCAAACAGCAGTAAATTACTTGGTATTATCAAGGTTCAAACTGAAGTAATTGTACATAAGTCAGAATAAAAAAGTAATAAGTTTATCAATTTGGTTTTTTTTTCAAGTTGCTGATAATAACTGAGCTGAAAGAAGCTTAAAATATTTAATAACTTTTAATAAAATTTGTATTGGCCGAAGAATCCAGTGTTATGATGTGTCTATAGCAGTTATTCTCAATGAATCACTCAGCCAGGGAGTTATAAAGGTCCAACTGGGCTATAGGGATGTTGTGTTATTTTGTAAATTTGGATTTTTTTTCCCTCTCTTGAAAGAAATTTTACATCCCAATATGTCCCCTAAATTTTCTAAGCAAATAAAATCTTTCTTCCATTTTACTCTTTAGTTATTCATATATTTCGTGGATGTCAGTTGCATAAAAAAATGTATTTAATAAACACCTTTTGTGTATGAGATGTATTTAAATTATGTTTTATGTACTTAACTTTTTTTTAATGTGTCTGTTGATAGGTATGCTACTGAGGTAGATGTTGATTTTGTCAGAAAAGCAGTCAGAGCTATTGGAAGATGTGCAATCAAAGTTGAACAATCAGCAGAGAGATGCGTGAGCACCCTTTTGGATTTAATACAAACCAAAGTGAATTATGTAGTTCAAGAGGCAATTGTTGTCATAAAGGTATATCACTTTCTTTTTTGTCTGCCATATAATGTACTAATAAAAAAATTGAAGTTTGGTTGCAAATCTTTATCAGTGTTATTCGATTCCCCAGCTATATAGTCATTAGCTGTTGTAACTTTTAGACCATTATAATTAGAGAAACGATTGGCTGTACCGATAATTAAAATATTAGAATTCTCAAATTTCTGAAGATTTATTTTTTGTAACTAGATTTGTCAGTCATTAGTTCAGCCTTCTTTCCATCAAAAACTCGGAAACACTCAAAGCATTGAACATAAAGAATACCATACATACGTCCAGGTGTAATTAACCTTTGTGTGCAAAAAACCACATGGTAAAGAAAAAATAGCAAATGGCAAAATATCAAAGTAGCCTTAATGGTTCCTGCTAGGCCCAAGCTATAATGTAAAAATTTCAAGGATTTATTGTTAGTATATAGTAAAATTGAATGCATGCTTTTTTATATCTGTTTAAAATTTATATAGGTAATTATTTACTTTTCTCATAAGACAAGAAATTTTGCTAATCCCAAATATCTTTATTTGCCTAGGATATTTTTAGAAAATATCCGAACAAATATGAAAGTATCATTTCAACTTTATGTGAGAATTTAGACACGCTGGATGAACCCGAAGCAAGGTATTTTCTGTTTTTTTTTATTTTCCTAATTGCTTTGGAATCAAACTAAAAAATATATATCGTTGCATGTTTGTTTTATGTCTGCTTTAGCCCAATTTCAATTAATTGTTCTATTTCATAATTTGATTATTTTATCCATGAAAAGGTTTAGGTTTTTGCAAACATTGAATAATAGTGTAATACATATTTAAAGGGAAAATTGAAGCAGAATTTCCCAAAGTATTTTGTTATAACAGTTGGAGGGAGAAAAATCGGTTAGCAGAAGCAATTAGGAAATCATTGGAAAGATCTAAGAAAAATTGTTAACAGTATCAAAATCATTAGCTTCATTATGATACAAATATAAATTTCTGTCTTATTAATGGTTGATATCGGCTACTGTTCTATGGTTTGTCCTTTTTTTCCCCCATATATTCTATAAAATGTAAAACCATTGTTTTCTGTAGTTAGGTATATGACAACTGTTGAGTTTTTATTTTCAGTGAGGTTTTGTCGAAAAATTATTTTTGTAATTTTGTATTCATTATTTACATTTTAAATTAATTTTTTTCACAAGGATTTTATTACTTTTTATTCCAAGTGAAATTGGAGATATATAAACAATTTGTTTAATATTTTTTATAGAGCATCAATGATATGGATCATAGGAGAATATGCTGAAAGAATTGATAATGCAGATGAACTTCTTGAAAGCTTCTTAGAAGGTTTCCATGATGAAAACACACAGGTATGTTGGAATCATTTCCTGTTACGTACTGGAAATTTGGTACATCAAACTTTATTTCTAGGTAAAACAAATTTAGATTGCATATTATGTATTTTATTCACATACTGGGAAAAATTAGGTTCACAACAAGGGTAGAAAAATGCATTGAAGAGTGATAATTCATATTAACTATAATGACGGAAGCAGTAATTTTGACTGCAAAGCTACTTTGATATGTGATTACACCCAAATGGTTTGTTTGAAGTTGTGAAATTTCATGACTTTTCTCATCTTGTGAAGGCTCTTGAATTCCTAAAATATAAATGTTTTAGTTTTCTAGTTTATTGGTAAAATGAAGTTCTACCTAGAACGACAGTAGCTGTAATTTGCTCTCAACTATAGAGATATTTAATGATTGCAAAACATGCTGAAATGATCAGTCTTTTTATGGGAACAATAATATTGAGGGAACAGATATTCTATCATGGTGTTTGCTTTTCTCCATCACATACTTTGTACCATTCCAAGGTGCATTTTTGAAGAAGCTTGTCATGTTATTTATTTTGTTTAATATTTCTATAAATCTTTGTGTTTTTACTGTATTACATTTGCTGGTACAATGTTGCACAACAAAAAGAACCTTCATTTTCACAGTTTTACCCATGGACAGGGCAGCCCAGGGGGGCGAGACGATTTGTATATATATATTTTTTTCTTCACTCTATAAATTAGCCTGCTTTATAGTGGTGTGATGTTTTAGACAAAATGATTTCAGTGTACAATGTGATTGGCATCGAAAAGTTGTGTTACATATATATTTTACATTGCTCATGATTTGGCAGCTATTCACTTTTTTCATTCTGCATATGCAACTTCTGCCAATTTCTCAAGCCTATTATATTTCAGATCTTGTGAGTAGACTGCCAAGCAGGATTGGGGGAAAAACCATAACAGGTTTTTTTGGTTTAAATAGCATTAACATTAAAAAGAATAAAATTTCTGAAAAATCATTCAAACTTCTAATAACTAAAATAAAATGTTTATTAATGTAATTAACACTGTTCCCATATTAATTAATCTAGATATTTATTACATTTTAATAAAAACCATCTTCTGTTTTTTAGTTATTTTTTTGCTTAACTCTATGAATTACTTTGTGTTTGAAAATTCTTAATGTTGTTATTAACCATATAACATATAAAGGTTTTTTCTCCAGTTACTTTTAGTATGTTTAATTAGGAAGCTATTTTGCAAAAACTGCTATAAAAATTAGGTGAATATGATGTATTTAATGAACCATAAATAATGCAGATTAATTAGCAATGATTTACGATAGACAGTGATTACAACTGAAGTTGTGATTTCAAAACACTTTGAAAAAATAACCATCGTCAGAATAACTTTAAAATTTACATGAATATTACTGGAGCAATGGAATTTTGAATGGCAAAGGGGGAAAAAATATTTAAAGATGTAAAATTAACGACACTGTACTCATCCAACACGGAAATTTGCTCGCAGAATAGAAATAGAAATGATAGCGAGGCAGGGCAAAATAACAACTTAATTATCATTACACGATTTCATAATTCATGGAAACATTACAAAAATGAAGCAATTGAACAAATAAAACTACAACTACTTACTTAAAAAATGTTAAATATGTTGTCCACTGTGTTTTGGCTATGAGGTGAAAGCACAAAAATGCTTGTTCAACAACAGATCAGAGTATGCCATGGTCATGATGTGGAGCCGCTGTGGTGGTCGAGTGGTCATAGTGACAGACTCGTGTCGCGAGGTCCTGGGTTCCAACCCCACAGTCACCACAGTGGTGGTTGGCTGAAGTTGATTTTCTGTGGTTCCCAACTTCAAGGCGCGAATGCGAGCCAATCTCCCATTTAAAAAGTCTCGCAACAGACCTACAAATAGTACAAATGTAATTCAATCATAATACATTACTCATTTCACTTCTGAAATATAGATGGTGGCACTGAAAAATCAAGCACAACACTGCATACGCACTCAGACTGTAAAGTACATTTCTGGCACAAGTCGCTAGGTAGTAAATCACCCATAGATGGTGACAGACCTGAGTTGTGCTCGGTTTGAAATAAAGAAAGAAAAAAGGTCATGATGTGGATGTCCACCAGAGTTTGCAATTCGACCACTGTTCATAACATTTTGAGGTACCCCCCTCTCCACAGCCAGAAGTTGCAAGGATTAAAGTCAGGTGAACTGACAGCCAGGTGTCATGCCATCCTGTTATTGTCTGAATGGTTTTTCAGCAGCTGCTTTGCTGGTATTGCAGTGTGCATCTTGATAAAAGTTGTACTAACCACACACTAATGTTGTTGAAGTGCTGAAATGATGTGTTTACACAAAATGGTATTATCCTGCTGGCCAAGTACAGCATCATCTACTTGCACATTTTGCACTTTTTCTTTTACCAAATAAATTTTCATTACTTCAGGAGTATCCATGCAAATTTTCGAGTCATTCTGACCAGTAGTTGTATATATTGTATAGTTTTGGAATAAAAACTTTATATTATAATCACCCTGTATATAGCTGATTATTTTTTGTAAATCTGTTACTACTATACAGTAGAACCTTGATTAACTAGGCGAGTATTAAGACTGGGTGATATATAGTGAGAGATGTGCTGCTACTTATGGGGAAAAAAATTGAAATGTCTGAGGTAATGTAGCTACTAGTACACTGGTCTTTGTCCTTTAAGGGCAGCTGCTGTCTTTATTTGGATTATAAGACCATCTGCCCCTAGCATGATTGTGCCACTACTGTTGCTGCTTCTTTGTGGGGAAAAAAAAACTAGATAATGCACCACTACATTTAGATGTGTAATGTAATCCTTATTCATGAATTTGCTAAAGATATAGAGCATCAGAATGTAGCCAAAAGTTGGAAAATGTGGTAAGAATGAGAAATTTTGGCTTCTGTATATCACTTTAAATAACTAAGATACTTTATATGAAAAAAATATATACATTCAGGCCACTTTTATGAGACTTTTTGGAAAAAACCACTTATACCATTTAAAGATATGCCATCAGAATGTCCCCAAGAATATAAAATGTGGTAAGAATGAAAAAAATGTGGTAAGAATGAAAAAAATGTTTTGGCTAATAATGAACCAATATGATATTTTCAAGGAAAAAATTATATTTAGGTCACTTTTATTTGATTTTTGAAAAAAATGAAACTGGTTTTTTTAGAAAAACCACTTGGTTAAAACCAAACAACCCTGCTGCCAAGTGAAAATGAAGCCACAAATTACAAGAGCTCAAAAAATCATTAACCTCTTTTCAAACTAACAAAAACACGATTATTCATCATAACTAGAGCCCGGAAATTTGGGCAAAATGCCATAAATGCTTTTTTTTACCTATTTTCAAACTTTTTTTTTTGTATAAACGCTTTTTTGAATTTTTCTTGCCATAAATGCTTGTTTTACGATTATTCGTGAATTTCAGAGGTCATATTCTGCAAATTTTGATATTGTGAACATACCGTATATACTCGTGTATAAGCCGACCCCCCCTCCCCCCAATTTCAGGACCACCAAAACCGCAATAAATTGAAAACCCGTGTATAAGCCGATCCCAAAAAATCCGTGCATTACAGAGAAAAAAATTCTTATATTTTCATGTGAAATGATTCAAACTTTTTAATCCGTTTCTTTCGAGTCTCCAAGGTCATCATAATCTATCAGATCATCATAGGGTGCAGCATTTTCGTTTTCATCTTCATCTGGGCTGTCATCGCCATTGTCACTTTCAAAGAGGATATCGTCTTCAGTTCCGTCCATCGCATTGCTGATGCAACACTTTTTGAAGGCTTGGATGATAATTTCGGGGGAAACAGAATTCCACGCCTCATGTACCCATTGGCACACTAGGCCAATGTCAGGTTTCTTCCAAGGCACCACTTTTTTATAATTTCTTTATCATCAGAACTCATCCATTCAATTCACAAATGCCTCAAATAGTCTTTGAAAGGCTTGTTAATGATTACATCTAAAGGCTGTACAATCGACGTTATCCCACCTGGTATCAAAGCCAATGATGTTTTCGATTTCTTTGCCTCTGCTTTGACATTATCGGTTCTGTGGGGGTTTGAACATATATCATACCAATAATGCCGGTTTCTCGAACACTGCTCCGGGCTTTTAGTTCCATATTTCCTGGATCCATTGTAGAATGCCCTTTTCATCCATCCAGCCCTTTTCCTGGGCTTTCACGATCATTCTTGGTGGGAACTTCATGTTCGGCGGAATTTTCTTCCTTTTGAAAATCACAACTGGAGGCAATTCCTTTCCATCGGCCATGCATGATAGCACGACAGTTAATCGTTTTCTTTTTCCCGTACGCAGTTGTTCTAACAAAGATGGGGTTTTTTTTCAGAGTTCGACAGTTCTATTGCTTGGAAAATCAAAAGTAACTGGAGTTTCGTCCATATTACCGATTTGTGACAGTTCAAATCCATGTCTTTTTCGCAGTTCAATAATGAACTTCTGTAAAGATTAAATTCTGCTTTCCAGTTCTTCTGGGAGTTTTTGTGCGATCTTTGTTCGCTGGCGTAAGCACAGGTCGAAATGGTTCATGAAACAAGTGCACCAACCTGGGGATGCATAGAAATTTTCTGGATTTGTGCCTTTGAATTTAACGCTGTCAGCTAGTTTCGATGCTTTCGGACGAATATCTGTCTTTGTCACAATTGTGCCTTTCAGTCCGAGGTATAGCACCCATTCATTCAATTCGTTCTCAAGTTCAGGGAACACAGATACTTTTCCTCGAAGAGCCTTTTTTGTCTTCCGCATGGCTGAAATTTTCTTTCATTTTCCGCCATTCTCTCACTTGTTTCTCATTGATGTTATATGTCCGAGCTGCAGCACAGTTGTTTTCTTTGGCGAATTTGATAACTTTTAGTTTGAAAGACACATCATGCGCAAATCTTTTTGCTTTCTCCATTTTTGATCGTTGATACTTACTGATACGACACTAGATCAATGATTTTTCTGTGGGTGATCACGACTTTTACTGCCCGGGAGAAAAATTACCACGTGGATTTAACCTGGAAAGTGCTAACACAACCACCATCTATAGCTACAAAAATCACTCTGATGATTTGCAACACCATCTATCGCTACTAATCATTAGCACCATCTATAGTTACAAAAATTACTACTGATTATGGGGTGCGATATTTTCTCGTCAAAAACTGACCCATGTATGAGCCGACCCCCCCCCCCCCCCACTTGAACAAATTTTTCCACAAAAAAACTCAGCTTATACATGAGTATATACAGTACTTCAAAAGAATTTCTAGTTTTAAACTCTCCAACTTTTAATACACATTCAGTATTAATTTAGTTGAGCAGAGTCTCCGTCAGAGGTGCGACAAGTGTGGCCACACCGGGCCTCTCTTAAAAAATGATAATGAATAGAACTTAGATTTCTATGACCTAAAAATCTTAAATATGCAAGCGTTTATGATCTAAAAAGCATGAAAATATGACCTTATAATTTCCCCATTATCTCATCTTTTCTTTTTCAATTATTGTATGTTATTAAATTAAAAAATGAACAAAAAAATTCATCACTTCACCTTTTCAATTAAAATTGCAAATGAAAACATACCTAATCCACAATAAATGATCTTCAGTCAATAACCTTTCCCTAACTGATGTATGCCTAATCATCTGCATGCATATCTAGTGTTGTGTGTGAAATTAGTGGTGTCATCTGTATTTCGAATTGTAAGTGAAGTGTAACGCTTTAATATTTGTACAGTTGTAGGCAGGACCACAAGTAGGGGAGGCTAGTATGGTGCCCTGTTCATTAGACTAGGCAAGCCGCCAAGTTTGGTTTTTGTTTGTTTAAAATTCAGAGTGATAATCATCATGAAATGGGGTACCCATTTGGTACCAAATGGGTACCCCATTTTGGTATCTTCTGCATGTCCAAAAAACGAAGAAATATGCTGTTGCTCTCGAATTAAATTATATTTTGCAATGAAATTTGTGCTTTAATTTTTTGCTCTGCTCATTCCTATCTTACACACATAATCAAGGAATACAAAAACACTTCTGTCTACTCATACTTCCACATTTAATTCACATAATCTACGTGAACAAATATCCTTAGTATCTGACATTTTTAATAAATCAAGATTTGTGGTAACAAATGAAACTAGAAGTACTTAAAAGCAGTTTGTGGAAACAATCTCCAAAATTTAGAGATTCAAATCTGTTGATTCAATCAATTATTAGACTAGATATTTAAGAATTTTCCAAAATCTAATATCCCGGCAAGTCGGTCACCCTCACTCTTTTGCAGCATGCTGGCTAATACTTTGTAAGTAATAATGTATGAATGCAGGTGATTTTAAAAATTCATTTGTGTATTAAAAGAACGGCAATACTCTGATTAGAGATGGGATATGTATGAGAAAAAAAAGTCTTGACCAGTTTAAAAAGTCAGGTGCAAAAATATTTATTAATCTGCACCAGCTTTAAAAGATGTGTTTATATAAAAATATTTAAAATTTAGATGCTCAGTACGTAATTTACTAGTATGAATATTCTTTGAACATGTTTATAAAGTAATTATCAATGATCATAGTGAGTGAAATTAACTTTTAATATACAGTTGAGGCTCGTTATAACACCTTTTGTTCCACGAAAACTGACATTATATTGTGGGGGGGGGGGGTCGTTATACTGAACTTTTTTTAATTATAAAATTTAGCTTCTCCGGAAATGATTTGGCTATTTTGGCTCTCAACCTAAATTTCTAGTCAACTTCTGCCAAAACTTTCAATTTGAGATGTAGAGGTATAAATAGCACTCTGTTTATATGAATTAGCCATGCTGAATGCTGTAAGTTACTCATTTCAACATATAAGTAGGTTCACTTGCCTGAAATTTAAAATAAGATGAAAAATCTACCACGAGGGAACAGGGAGTGAGCCACCATGTGCGAAAATAGAACAGAATGGTAAGCAAATAGAAGAAACACCAACATTCCCTATCCAATCGTTTTGCATGAGCACTTTGTGCTTAGCTATGGGTTGCCCCGGTTCCTCTGATGGTGCTGGTCAATTGATTTTTCCATATAAGTGACAATGCTTTATCTTTAAACCATCTATATGTCCATATCCGTTCTTCTAAAAGCATCAAAGATTATGATCAAACACACTCGAGACAGATTTTGTCCGTTTCTTTATGAAAAGGCTAACAAAAAATAGATGCGTGAGGTAAGTCATTTTATCAGATTGAATCATATCAACCGGTCATTATGTTGGATAAAAAATTAACATGATGGAAATATATAGGAAAACATTTGGGACCTGCTATAATGGAATGGTCATTATAATGAGCATATCCACCTTTAATTTTCAATGTTTGATTCACTATCTGAAAAAGTTTTCTGCAAATATTCTGTTGGATTTATTAACGTAGATTATTAACTCTGGGGAATACAGAATTTCTCTTTTGATACTTAATTTTTTATTCAATCAATTTTATAGATTCAATTTATGATTGACAATTGAAGCTGCTAATTAAAAAAAAAGGTGATGTATTTGTACAACCTTTTAAGAGTAAGGTCCTCCTCACACAGGAAACTAAAGTCTGGCAACTGATAAGAGAAACCGTTTCCAGAAAACCGGCACGCATATTTCAATAGACACCCTCGTACGAGGAAATTGGCAACCAAATATCGAACGCAACTTAATCACTTGGCAACTGGCATGCTAGTCGCCGCCAACTTTTGTTGAGGAAACCAAGAAACTGCCTCTAGCATTCCTTCATATTTTCGTCATTCAAGTAAATTGAAAAGCAATCCAGAGTATATATATATTATATGTAATAAATTATCAGTTGAAAGGATATGAAATTTTGGCAAATTTCAGCTCGCAGGTAAATACGATTTCTTTATTTAAATTGATACTATTTTTAAATTATAATGAAATCAGGGGCATCTGAATTGTTTCGAAACTGTGGACTTGTCTTTAGTTTTATATTGGAAATTTTAATTTCTGAATCAATTCTGGGGTTGCTCGGATCCATGCCACAAATTACCGTGGGTGCTTGAGCTCCTCCGGCTATGATGAAACTGAATGAAATAGTAAACCAGGCCTGTCATTCCAACCTTTTTCCGGGGGGGGGGGGGGGCAAAGAACATATACACACTGTATGTATATATACACCATTTCTAGTGCATTTTGGAAAGCCGTGGGGGATCAATAGCCCCCTGATCCCCCCAAATGACAGGTCTGTAGTAAACACATGGGCCCATCCTCCCCCGGGGGGGAAATTTCAAAAGAAGATGGGGCATCATGAAAATTAGATCTGGTAAAAAATTTCAGGAGTAACCAAGTGAATTTGCCAAGTAGGGCCTTGGAAAAAAAAAAACATGGCTCAGGGACCCAAGATGCTTTTAAAAGACGGCCCTGGGTAAGCACCTCCAGAAATTTTCAAAATACAGTCTACTTTCACAACATGTACCAAAACAAGCATGTGTCGTATAGGGATGGTCTCTGATTTTTCCCCTTCCCTGGAATGTCTGTAATTTAGGTCACGTACATGCACATCTGTGTGTGGGATTATTTGGGGAAAATCATTCCCTTAAACGTAAACAATGATTCATGTTGTTTGTCTGTAGTTTTGCCTACAGTTTATTTTTTGCTTCTCGGAACCATAGCTTTTGCTGTTTCATCTAATGAAACTACTCAAAATCCTACGTGACAATACTTTAACTAATAAATAATAACTTTTTTATATAATAATCAATCCAACATATACGTACCGTTATTGAGGGAAAACAGACATTTTATTGCGAATTTTTTTTCTATTGAACTCACTCAAAGCAAACAAAATTATACTAAAAAATTATATAATTTTCCCATTTTCTTTTCATTTCAAAATATCATTTTGAATAAAAAAATTGCGTATTTACCTGTGAGCTGAAATTCTGTAGTAATTTCACTTTTATAATAGAAACTATTTCACTTTTATAATAGAAACTATTTCACTTTTATAATAGAAACTATTTCACTTTTATAATAGAAACTATTTCACTTTTATAATAGAAACTATTTCACTTTTATAATAGAAACTATTTCACTTTTATAATAGAAACTATTTCACTTTTATAATAGAAACTATTTCACTTTTATAATAGAAACTATTTCACTTTTATAATAGAAACTATTTCACTTTTATAATAGAAACTATTTCACTTTTATAATAGAAACTATTTCACTTTTATAATAGAAACTATTTCACTTTTATAATAGAAACTATTTCACTTTTATAATAGAAACTATTTCACTTTTATAATAGAAACTATTTCAGTTATTTCTTTGTAATATTTATTTAAATATAAATAAATAAATTTTGATATTTCCTGTCCCGGTTAACAAGATAGTACCGGAAAATAAGAACTATAGACTATTGTTTTTACTCGTATACACACAATTTCCGGGGCTTTGAATATTTTTTTAGTATCACCGTGTGAGGGAGAACAGCAACTGGGGTTCGATTTTAGTTTAACCGTGTGAGGAGGGCCTAAGAAGAGAAGCTACCATTACTTTTGAATGAAAACCCTATTTAGTTACCTTTAGTTATTTTATTTTTTGAATTATTCCTAATTTTGGGTTGCTGTGTTTAGGTTATGACAGCCATATTTTTAAGCCTCTTCAATGTTTTTTTAATAAAACATACATTTTAATTTTTTTATTATTTATGTCTCGGCTTTTTACCTTTTCAGTTTTTTTTTTTCCAGCCACCTTGATTTCAGATTTTTTTTTCCCCCCAAGTGATGAAAAGGATTTTTTTACTGCAGGTTCAATTACAACTTCTAACTGCCATTGTAAAGTTATTCCTCAAGCGTCCCAGTGAAACACAAGATTTAGTGCAGCAAGTTCTGAGTCTTGCAACTCAAGACAGTGACAATCCTGATCTGAGGGATCGAGGTTTCATCTATTGGCGTCTCTTATCCACAGATCCAGCTGCTGCCAAAGAGGTCGTCTTGGCAGAGAAGCCACTCATCTCGGAGGAGACCGATTTATTAGAGCCATCACTTCTTGATGAACTTATCTGTCACATCAGCAGTCTTGCATCTGTATACCATAAGCCACCTTCTGCGTTTGTTGAAGGAAGACTTGGGATTCGCAAATCTCTTCCACCTAGGCAAAGCTCGTATGTTTTTCTTCATAAACATTTTTTATGTTTCGTGGTTTCTATCATATGTCATAAATTATTTTCTTTCAAGTCGATAAGATAACTATTTAACATTTGAAAAACAATCTTTTCAGTATTGGATATTTTCTTAATGGTTAAGCCATGGTAGTCAAAGTATCACTGTTTCATTCTAGTTATGTTGTGTATGGTTATAAATTTTTGCGAGTTTTTTTCATTCCAAATATTTCAATAGGCTTTTTAGTCACAAAGGTTTAAGTAGAACTGAAAATAAAAGCACATTAATTTAGATAAATAACTAATTGACGCTGCTTTTATCTTTCCCAAAACGATTCATACATAAGAATATATATCTATATAACATGCTTACATTATTACAACATGCATATACGCTATGTAGAAAATTAATTACTTGCCTGATATTTCCTACTGTCTTTGACACAGGCATTCTCTTCCTCCCAAAATTGACTTGCCCGAGCACAGTACGGGCATCGTAATCTCTTGCACTTCTGTTCTGATTTGCCCCGGTTTTCTTCCTCTAGAAAGTTTTTTTTACTCGGGTGTCTATAGCATACTGCACACTAATGACAATAGGTGGAAACTCTTGTAAATATATTTTCATTAGTATGTTGATTTCTCTTTTGTCCTTACATTCTTCAGCTGCTTTCGATCGACAAGTTGTTTTGGTGATCTACTTGTTTTTACTCAAACTTGGGCATTTGCAGCATTATTTGTCTATTTTCGGTTTCTTAGCGCATGGTAGAGTATTTAAAAAAAAATGAAATAAAAAAGCTTTTCAAAAAAGGTAAGAAAATAAATATTTTAAGATTTTCAAATTAAAAAATTAAGCACACATGATTTTCTGTAATTGTCTGCTATTCCTAGTCATAGGTTTTTGTATTTTTTTATTCCATTCATATATCTGACATATTCTGTGCAGAAAAAAATTTAAAATCCATCACGCAAGTGGTTAAAATTAAGAGTTTGTATGTAAATACATATATTTTACAGTTCAGAAGAAGCAGTGGCTAGTGGGAGTCCTAGCGCAACTCAGCCAGAACAGCCAACAGTCATCCCACCTAGTGATACACTTATTGGTGATTTGCTGAGCATAGATCTGAATGCACCAGCACCAGCCAGTATACCAGCAGTAGCACAACCTGCTGCACCAGTTGTTAATACAGCAGCTGTTGATTTACTGGGAGGTGGATTGGATACTTTGGTAGGTAACAAATTCCAATATTAAGAGTTGATTTTGTCAATTTTCTTAAAATTCGCTCTTACAAGCTTTTTTTATGTTTGTTTTCTGATTCTGTTAGAATAATGCAAACTCCTCTGGAGCATGGTGATTGTGGATCGATCTGTTGTATATCACAGATTTCCATTCTCAAAGCAGCTATATGTCTGTTTGAGTACTTTTATTTATTTTCTGACTGTTAAGTGACAGTCATAAAATATGTGAATTTCGTTGAAGATTTTCTATGGTTTTTTTTTAAATGGTCTTTTCAACTTAGCCCCATGGTTTTTAAAAGATGGAAATTCGTATGCAATTTTTCCAAATAGGCTTGAAGAACTTGGTGTCATCTGACAGAAAAATTTTTAATATTTGTCTTTTGATTTGTTCAATCCTGACATATGATATAAAGAATCGAATCATTTAAAAATGTTTAAACTGTTCCCATCGTAAATAGATGAGTATAATAGTCTGCTGAATCACTTTTTGATTTATGATACAGGAAAAATGTGGGATTTTTCCCCCCTTGTGTATGCAGAAAGGTATATTTCCAAATATATGTGCAGCTTAAGAGCTTAAAAAAATAATTAACCAAAGACATTTTCTATGGCAATAAAAACTTGGTTAAATAGATGCTTATGTTTAAATCAAAATAAAATTAAATCTGGCAATGGCACCTTTGTTTACAAACACTTAGGTTTGAGAGAGGCTCTAACTTTTTATGTTTATTAGATTAATCTTAATGAGGTATTGCATGGTGGGGATTATATTCTGAAAAATGTAAACACTAGAAAAAAAGCTGTGGATAGAAAAGGCAGTCTCAAGAATTGGCAGCTGATACCATAAACTGTAACTTCGCGTTCAAGAGAGAAAAAAAATATATATATATATATATATGTATATATATATGAATATCTTTCACAGGACAGCAAACGCTTGATTTTTCTCGCCAGTGAGTGTATAAAGAGCAATGACTTTAAATATGTTTTAACAAAAGATGGATAAATATATTGTCTTGATGAGAGTATTTATATGTGTATATGAATAGTATTGTGAAACGGAAAGGTATATTTATATTCCATAGAAAAAAAAAAATTCCGAAATTTTTACAGTGCAAAACTTTTTAAAATATTCATATCTTATTACATAACATTTATAAAAGCATAACATACGGTTCTTAGAAAGTTGTGGCAAAATATAATTTAATTCATAGGGCTGCCTGGAAGGACATTGTATCCCTTGGGGTCCAATATGATTATTATATGTTCATTTAGGGTGGAACGAATTTTTTTTTTTGCAATCGCCATTGTAATAGAATTTAAAATATGTGTTTATGTGAAGAAATGCCATTCCTAATTTTTTTCCCCAAATTCAAATTTCTTGAGGTTCCTCATCGCCCCTAAAGTTTTAGGCACATGTGGAATTCTGTAACATGACACTGCCAATACCTTCTAAAGCAGAAGGCCTGCCCCCGAGATTCGTGACGTCATCGAATTCCGTCCTACGAAACCCATCTTCCCTGTAAGATCGTTTTCCAGCACCACACTAACGCCGATGTGTTATAACACATCGACCCATGTTGCTATATTTTTTCTTAATGTTATATAAAAAAAGATGCCAAATTATTAAAGACTTGCACTCGAATAGACAAGTTTATACTTATAATTCATTATTTCCAAGTATCAATTAGGGCCAGAGTTTTGATAAAAACTTAATATTTAAAAAAAATTACCTCTTGACCTCAAAACTTCCCCAAGAGCATTAATTTTTCAGAACTTCATTTCTGTTGACTTTAACCAAAAAAATATCCATTGAATACCAAAAGAAAATTGAGACCAATTCAACTATATAGTATCCTTTATTTCTCAACACATACAATATATATTTTAAGTCATTTATAAAAAAAATAAATATGTAAAAAGAACTTTTCGTGAAATAAATATAATAAATAACTTGAGACTTATATAAGTTCTTGATGAGAATATTCTCTTGTTATTTATAATATATAGTTACATATAATATCCTTGAGAGCACTCTCTGGAAGAACTTTCATAAATTACTGGGGATTTTCATGTAGAAAATAATTATTCTGAAGTTATTAATAATAGTGCTTGCAGAGAGAATATTCTTCAGTAACCAAAATCTTTCCAGAGAGTATCAAGAATATATGTAATAACATGTATTATAATAATCTTGATAAATAACTTGAGAATATTCTCTTGTAATTTATAATAGTTGTCCTTTGAGAGAATATTTTCTGTCCCCGTCTCTCTTCCCGTCAAGATGGGAATGTTGAAGTTTGTAGACCACAAATGAAAAATTGAAAGCAAGAAAATTAAACCAACAGAGCTGAATTGCACAACTTTTAAAAGAACTGAGTGATACAGAATTTAAGTTTATGTGCATTGAAGAAAAGAGTTCTGTATCTTCTTAGAATGAAAGTGGGAAGAATAGCTTCCTTTATCAATCAACTTTCATTTAATTTCTTTTGTTGTGAACTTATTTCTAAAAATATAACTAATTCTAAAATAATTTTTTAAGGTTTCTGAAATCTTTATATATAACCAAACTTTTGAAACATCTCACTATGATCTGAGAATATTCTAGAACTAAAAGTTATCGTTGGGGGGTGACTATACCAAAAACTGTTTTGTTGTAAATGTTTCGGGCAAAGAAAACTGATTTACATTTCACAATATAAACAATGTTAGTAAAAAAAAAATTTAATTTAAAAGAAAAATGAATATTCTCGATTATTCTCCAATTTTTACATCCAGGATAATATTGATAATATTCTCATTCTCTGAGAATATTCTCACCTCATATCTCTAGATTAAAATAGTAAAAATCAAAAATAGTGCTTTTTTGAAAATGTCACTTTTCTTTTTTGCATAAAATTTATTGACAATAATTTTCCTTTAAAAGTGCATTTTTATTTGAAGGTTCTTTAGAAATACGTCACAAAAAACTCCACAGAAAATTACCCCCTCCCACATACTAAAACTTACCTCAAAGATATATTGTTAGTACCTGTCTATATTTCCCAAACCTGGCTTTTGAATACGTATTTGTATATATTTTCCAGTTAAAACATGGAAAACCCAATTCATTAACACAGTATTTTGTAATTTCTAAAGAACTCAAAGTTGTTCATCATGACGCACTGCAAGTCTATTTCGAAAATGCCCCTTCTGTACCAATCACTGACAAACGTAGATTAATTTTAAGAATTATATTATGAAGCAACATGTGATCTATGTTCAAGAAGGCTAAAACATGAACCTCACGAAATTTATAGGCGGGACGAAATTCTATTTGAAAAAAAAACCCTCAGTTTTTTAATACAGCCAGCTTTTCTGATAATTTTAATCAGATACACTATCAGGGCAAAAATGGTCTGGCCGTGTATGTTGAAGGGCAAGGATGAACATGGAAATTTATATGGGGACTAATAGACAAACCCAGTATTTTGTTATTAGTGCAATTAATTATCAGTTGCGATGGCTACACCAATAAAGCCAATAACATCCAAAGTGGATCACACAATTTTGAGAATTACATTATGAAGCAATGAGCCATATATGTTCAAGACAGGTAAACTATGTATCTGACCAAATTTATATAGACATGGGAAAAATTCTAGTTAATATTCTATGATTATACACTACTCCCACGTTGGTATCAATATAATCATCACTCAAATATTTTTTGTTTTGTGTATTGAGGAATCTTAATTTATATGGAAAAATAAATTGACATTTTTTTAACCTAATAGTCTAGCCCAGATATAATTCCACCACCCGTCCCAAAGAATTTTGGCATTATAACAGGTAATATGGTTGGAATAGTGTTTCAGAGGGGCTTCATTACATAAATTCACACATTTATAATGAAACACTTTGTCTTCTTAGTTATTCTATAAATATTTCAACACTCATTTAATTTTAAGAGAAAATTCATGAAATTTTAAAAACTGTGCATCATTACTTGAATATTTCTTGATATAAAACTTTAGACACATATTTTACACTTACCTTTGAAGTTATTTTATTTCTACATTACATTGTAATCCCAATATAGATGTGTGCACTAATCATATTTATATCAAAAATTAAAAAAAAAAAAATCACCCTGGCGAATAGGGTTTGTTTGACTGATATTTGAGTGACTATTGTATAACATCTTTACAAACTTTGTGATTTGACTGGTGATGGTGGTGCCTGCTTGGTTTCACTGCAAATTAAGGTTTTTGCAAAAAATGATATCTTTACCTAGAAAATGAGTTATACAGAGCTTGCTTTGAACTCGCATGTAAATGACCACTGTATCATAATTTTTCTTGAACTGTTTCTCTCCTTAGGAAAAGGCTCAAATGTTGTGGTGGCATGTTTTTTTTTTCCAAGGCTAAAATTTTCATTAGCAATGACCGAACAGGCCCATTTAATCCCGAAATTATCAACTTTTCTCTTTCACACACATCCATACACTTGCACAAAACACATATCTCCCCTTCTTCATAGGCCTATCTGGGCCCGTCTGTAGTCCCACAGTCAGCCCTTATGGAGCTGGCCAGTGGGAAAACTTTGATTCTGGTCTGGTGGTTCTATCCAGTCCTCACTCTTCTTGGGCGCTCAGCAAATTCACATGATTCTGGTCTCATCCCATGATACTGTCCAAGTCATACACACCTATTGACATGAAATAAAAGCATCATTGGACGTTTGAATTTTTTCAAAATTTGTGAAATTTAGCAAAATTATAACATTAAAAAAAATTTAGAATTTTCATTGCTTTGACCCTGGCAGATCTTACCAAGGGACCCAGTTTCAGGAGGGGGCATGAAATAAAATATTTCCTATCACGTAATTATTTGAAGTTCCATCACAAAGGCTCCAATGAGAAATATTAGAGTGGGATCCACTAAAAATTTTATAGAACCCCGGCTCCTGGATGTGAGGTGGCGACAAATGAAATATATTTTCTGTAATTATTCTAAATTCCCAAAAACTGTTTATTCTTCAAAAACTTCTTACGTTTAAGGATAACATAAAAAAAAAAAAAAGATTCAAATAGCACAGTGCCAATTATCAATTAACTTAATAAAGCCCTATCCCTATGTAAAGCACTGAGTTTATGAAAATTGGGATTATGAAATTAACTATGTTTGCAACAATAATATTAAAGAATATTCATCAATGCATTTCATGTAATAGTAAAAAATGAACTAACCTGTGTGATTTTATATGCAGCTGTACAGATAGGCCTATACTTCTTTCCACGAAGCTCGCTGGTGGCCGGATTAGCTGTTGTTTTCTCCAACTTATTCTTTAAAAAGGGCTTGTGCAACAGTATTGTTTATTACCTTGTCCATAAATTAATAAAATAAATGTTTAAAATAGAAATTTATCACTAAAAAACTGCGTGCACGTGAGTGCTTACTGTTGTCACTTGTCAATATGGCGGTCAGGGAAGAGGGAAGAAAAGCTATCGACGGGAAAAAAACAGGCCGGAGTTTTAAGCCGGAGTGTGATGACGTCACAGCATCGAAAAATCGCGAGCGAAGGCTTCTTGCTCTAGAAGGTGTTGACACTGCGGAGGAGGCTTTCCTATTCCCCTAAACACGTGATTCGTTCAGTGAACTCTATGTTTTTCCCTTGTTTTCAGTATTCATCTGCAATCTTACCCTTTAACTGAGAGGGAGTATAGCAGTCAAAATGACGACCAGAAGCTTTTATTATTGTGACATTTTTGGAAATCCCCTAAAGAGTTGGATTCTCTGGTCTTGCCCACCTATGCCGATGTTATGCTTTGTTATTTGCTGACTCAATGCAATATGAAGGCAACAATCAAGAAAAGATCCAGCTATTGCAGACATTCTTGAAACTATTGTGCCAAAGATGGAAAATATTTGGAAAACTGCTTTAATTCCTATGGTTTCTCAGCAATGGATATGTAAAATTTTCAAAGACTTTTACTGTAAATACAAGAATCTTCAGAAAAATATGAAAGCAAGGAAAGATTCTCAAACTTTCAAGTTGAACTTGAAACCTTTTCAGTGCGAAGCATGGAAATTGTTCGATATTGCAGCATGCAAATGTGATTTTGAAGGCTAAGTGTGACAAGTTGAGAAAGGTCCCAAATTTAAAGCGAGATTTCTTGCAAGATCAAAGAAGTACACGCAAGATGGTGATTGGTCAAGTAATGTCCTAACAACGAAGAAATTGAAAAATAGAACAAAGGAAAATGAAAATGGTATCCCGTTTAAAGTCATTTCAAGAAGAAACGGCGGAAGTGTGAAGAAAACTCATCTATGTCCAACGATTCTGAGGAAAGTGATCTATATGAGCCAAAAGTTTGCCGTTGAAGTTAGCATTTGCACCTACCAGTACCTGAAGCTGGTCCATCAATCAGTGCCGAAGCAAGTACTTCATTTGCTTTTGAAGTTCTGCCATCATCCTCACAAAAAAAAAATTACCAAATGTTGCTCTTGCTTGTGATCGAACTGGTGTGTCTGATCGATCAGCTGCAATTATTGCGAATGCTGTGCTGGAAGATATTTGGTTATTGACGAAAGAGAAGCAAAATATTACAATAGACCGGATGAAAATAAAGCGTGAAAGAGCATCACAGAATTCTTTTGCAAGATAAAATTCCTAGAACAAAATGTGAGAGGAATATATTTTGATGGTTGAAAAGACAATCTTAGCTAATGTCAAAGAAGGCTATTCTTTCCATAGAAGAACCATATCTGAAGAACACATAATCATATTGCAGGAACCCGGGTCTATTTATCTTGGTCACACAACTCTAGGAAGCAGTAGAGCAAGGGATATAAAGTCATAAATCATAGACTTTTTGAAGTAAGATTTTGATATAAAAGAATTGATGGCGATCGGATGCGACGGAACTGTTACCAATACTGGTTATAAAAATGGTGTTATCAGATTAATAGAGAAAGAAATAGGCCATCCCTTGCAATGGCTTATGTCTTTTTCAGTTCAATGAGTTACCTCTAAGGCATCTTGTGAAGCATCTAGATGGATTCAGTCCACACAGGCTTCAAGGTGATATCGGAAAAAGTTTGGTTTAAATTTCACAATAGGTAATGTTTCACAATTTTACAATCTCGTACCTTCCAATAATGGACAGTGACAACAGTGATTTAAGTGCAGATCGGAGATATCTTGTGGAAATAGTACGGGCAAAGAACTGGGAATGAAGAGAATTCCAAAAATTAGAAATGAAGGATTATCAGAAGCAGAAATCCGTACATTCCATGTTACGAAAATAAACTTTTCTGCTAAGCACTATTCTGAAATAATTGCATGTGATCAAGTGCGAGTGACTGAACCACCTATTATAAAAAATCAGGAACTGGACCCACAAAAATTATCTGAACCTGCTTTTCCGTCTATACCAAATTTTCCTTGTCACACAAGCAGTTGAACGGTGCATACGACTCGTAACTGAAGTATCTCTTGCTGTATCAACAATCGAGAGTCACGAAGGCTTCATTCAAGCCAGAATAAAATCAAGTACTCTTCCATCATTTGAAAAAAAAATTGACTCTTTTGCAAAAAAGTGAAATGTAATAACCGTGTCTATTGCTTCCTCTGTTATCATTCTTCTAACACCTATATCATCAAACTATTTTTTTTTTGTTTTTATAATTTGGAACATGGTTATAGTTTTGTCCCCACCCTCCATAAAGGGTTTATTATACATATATAATGTTTAAAAAGATTATAATGTGCGCTTAGTCTTTTTGCTCAACCTTTAAGAACCTTAAGATATTAAAATATTTTCCTAGATTTTGGTATAATGCCATAAAACTTTGAAAGGCATCTTTTGAATACTAAGGCAACATCAATTTCCAAAAAAACGTGAAAAACATCCTTTTTCGTTCCACCATAATGTTCATGTCTTGTCCTTTCTATGTGGTTTTGTCTTTTAAGAATATTTTGTGTTTGTTTCTGCAAATGAAAAAAAAAAAATTTCAATAATAAGTACTGTATCATTTAAATGAATTTAAAATGTATTAAGTTTGAATGCCTCAATATTACTTTTATTTCAGTTGAATGATGTGCAAGTAAGAGGTGACACTGGTAGTAGTACTGAAGTGCCACCAGTAGCTATTCCACCTGTTGCTGGAACTGCAGGTCTTCTTGGGGAGTTGTTTGGAGTTAGTTCACCACCTGTATTTTTCATGCCTCCAAAACAGGTAATAGTCTGCTGTGTCTGTGAAAAATTGTCTCACCGTATAAACTGTTTATTTTATTGTACATAGACAATTTTAATGACTTTTTTTGTAATTGCCATTTAATTCTGTTTATTTACATCAAATTTATTTCAATAACTTTGTGGTCGTAGATTTGGCTACCAGCTGCACGTGGTAAAGGTCTTGAAATTAGTGGGTCATTCACTCGTTCAAACAACCAGATTTCCATGGAAATGACGTTCTCAAACAAGGCTATGCAGGCCATGGGATCTTTTGCTATTCAGTTCAACAAAAACAGGTGTTTTTTTTTTCTTTTAAAGGAGAAAAAGGGGTTGTTTTATAACATGCAATTAAGTGCTTAAATATCCTCACAATTAAATGAAATCTGGTAATTTTGATGTCAATTAAGATCCAAACTCATGATTATATAACATTCTTGAATTTTTTTCAGCAAAAAATTTGTAAGCTATGTTTTTTGAGTTTGTTTCCAAGCAATCACTGTTTTTGATTCTTTTTTTAGCTTTGGTTTATCCCCAGCACAGCCTCTGCAAGTGCCTGTTCCATTGTTACCGAATGCATCTGCTGAAGTTAGTTTGCCTCTTAATACTGTGGGTCCAGTGCAAAAAATGGAGCCACTCACAAACCTGCAGGTGAATGAAACATTTTTATTCCTAATTTGATGTACAATTCTAGCTGAAGTTCAAGTGCATGATCTTCTTAGGATGGTTTTTCCTATTAGGTTCACAGTGATCTGGAAGTCAGGGAATGAAAAATGGTGAAGGAAAGTTTAAAATATTTAGTAATAGTCAGAGAAATATTCAAATACTTAATGAACTTAAGCAAAAGAATGAGTTTTGAAAAAATTTGAAAAAACTTAAGATTTCTCAACTCATTGTTTCTTCAACAGTTTTGGTCAGGGATCAAGAAGATTTTGCTGGGAACCACATAGCTGCCAAGTCTCCCGAATTTTTCGGGAATCTCCCGAATTTTAGCTTCATCGCTCGACCTCCCGAAAAGTTCTTAAATCTCCCGAATTTTTACAAAAATCACAAAAATCCCTAATTGTCCCTTAAAATTCCCTACTTCATTAAAAAAAATCCCCGCTTATAAAAAAAATCCCTAAGGAATTTCTTGTGGGGCATGAAGCATCTTTTTTTTCCCCTTTCGAAATGACGTCACACGTCGTAAATGGGGAAATTCCCTTTTTAAGGAAGTTTTACAAACCCTCTGATGGTAACAAGAAAGTTGTTTGTCTTATCGTGCAGGGAAATGGCTTAGCAGCCAATAGTCCTGGATAATAATTGAAGATTCTAGTGACGCGCATATGGTCAAAATTTCTTTTGTTGAAGTACGTACGTGCGATATAACAAAGCATGCATAATGATAAGCAAAAACATATTTAATCAATTTTAAAGATAATTATTCCGATAAATTTCCTTTCATCAAACGTTCCAGAAGAGGGCCGACTTTTCCTTTTCGTACAAGTTGTGTTACGGACATAAACATCGGTCATGGAAAGACTGCCATCATCACTCGTGAAATGAAAAAAGCAAGTGTCACAAAAAGTCAGTGTTCTTCAAAAATTGACGGTGTTTTCCTTCATCTTCCGATGATTTTGGGGTCATTCGCGCAGAATGTTCGTTCACGGCGTTTCTGATTGAACACAATATTTATTTTTACATCATTGAAGTTTTGGCCTCCAATTTCACTTGTTTTTTTGCTTAGGAATTTTATTCCCAAGGGTTTAACTTCCATGTGTGTAAAAAAATCCCTATTTCAATTTGACTTCAGTAGGGATTTTATTCCCTACGCTTTAACTTTTATGTTTGGAAAATCCCTATTTTATTTGGAAAAATCCCTATTGTATTTATTAGGGAGTGGTTTTAGCATAAAATACGGGTTTGCTCGAAAATCTCCCGAATTTTCATTTTCAAAAGTTGGCAGCTATGGAACCATGTATTAATAAGTTTTAAATTAAAAAACCCAGTGTGCACATAAATTTAGCAGTGCATGATGCTGGTCATTACTAGCTGTGCAAAACTGAATATCGGTAGTGAAAAAGAGTGGGAGTATTGAAATGGTGGTGCACTGAACATGGCAGATAATAATTTTCTAGTGACATGCCAAGATTGGGTTCAGTTTTTGAAGTCAAAATGCTCTGTACAAATCACAGCTTCCCTAGCTTATATTTTTATCTTGAAGTTTCCTACTAAACTACTACTAGAAATCAAACAAGGCAAAATAACGTGATATAAGTAGGTGGGCCTGATAATAAAAATGCAACCCAGATTTTGGTAAGCCTATATTTCCTGTACATAAAATGACATTGGGTTGCCTTGTTTTAATATCCGCAATAAAAGTTTCTCTGATTTTTGTATTGAAATACAGTAACCCCTCATTATCACATTTTGGGAGGTACTGAAAATTGTGATATAACCTGATGACTTTTAAATTCTAATGTCAATTCAATTTTAAGTGCTTTTTTGTAAAAGAGCAAAGTATTTAACAATATAACAGATTGTGAAGTAACAAGTGGCTACTATAAATTAATCAAATTCTTCAAGACTGATTTGGAAATGTCTATTAATAAGAGGTGGTCCTCGCAATGGCCTTTGCCGGCTGTCATTGGGATCTGGCAAGTTTACTTGGAAAAATTAATATGAGTTATTTGCTAACTGGGTGTTTATATCCCTTTCAGACCCTGTACTAACAAACGTTAGTTTTTACTTGCTGCAGATATTCTTTTTTAACCTCAGGAAGTTCAGCCTAGACTTTGATGATAACACATACACAATCCTTTTAATTAGAGCTGAACTTCCTGAAAGAATATATAAAGCTAAAAAAGCAACCCTCACTTACAAATACAAAGCCACAACAGGCAAAATGCCCAATGAGGTGGCTGAGAAAAAGATGCCCATAACAAATATGGATGTCATATATTTCAAAAATACAGCAACCCAATTAAAAACACAATCACAAAAATTATAAACAATATATACACGATAAAATACTATACAATGCCCATAATGTATTTATGGTTGTATTATTCTATGTATCAATCATATATATTGCTGTCCCGCCCCTAGAGGCATACAGCGGGTATTATTCTATATATGGATAGCTTCTCGATTTATGTATTATACTTATGTGCATGCAGATTCTAAAAGGGGTAGTGGAAGTTCCATTGTACCAGCTCTTCTGGCAAAGTCTAGTTTCTCTGAAACTAGCAAAGTTTGTTTCATTTACTATGGATTTATTTTTTTACAAATTTCATCTTTATATTTTTCTCAAACGTTTTATTCCTTTATTTTTTGCAGGTGGCTGTGAAAAACAATGTGGACGTATTCTACTTCAGTTGCGTAGCTCCACTTCATGTCCTATGTGCAGAAGATGGAATGATGGACAAGAGAGTGTTTTTAGCCACTTGGAAAGATATACCTGCTCAGAATGAAGTTCAGTACACTATCGAAAATGTCATTATGACCACCGGTAAGTGAATTGCAAGTTTTGCGGTCAAATCTCTAAGTAAAATGTGCAGCAGCTGACAAAAAAAACTGAGTTATTTTTAGTTCAACGTATTAGATATTTCGATTTTCAGAGTGGGAAAAATAAAGATTTTTATAAAAATAACAGTACTATTTATAAATATTGTCTTAGTAAAACATTAGTCTACTGGAGGTGAAGAAATTCAAAAATATAAGTTAATTTAAATCATATTTAGTTATTGAATGAGGATATTTAGCAATAAACTGGATGTACATATTGTATCATGGAAAGGAACGCATATATGATTGTTGTACAAATGAAACAAATTATAAGTGAAGTGAGTGTATACAAGATAATTTCTGTCAAAAGTTTTCGACGGCGTCTTTTTTGTCGTTGTTTCGTGAGAAAGTCATTCACTTTTTGTCAGCAGACATATGAATCAGCTAAATTCTATTAAATGCTATTTTTCAAATTTCTCTCAAAAACTTCAACTTAAAGGAAGAAAACTTTGAGTTAAGGGGAAAATTTTAAACCTAAAATATGAAAAAAGTTTTACAGCCTGAGTGAAAACTTTGACTTAAACAAATATTCAATTGAGTTATGAGTTTGATTTATTGCAAATTGATTATGCAAATTACTATGAAAAATGTGCTTTAGACAAATCAAAACTTCTTACATTAAAACCAGTATGTATGTAAATGATATATTTAATCCTGCAACTGCTAAATTATCTATGGATGATTGAGCATAGTTTGATGACTGAGCAGTTGAAATGTTTGAAGGTCAGGAAAAATGTAAAATTGAATTTCTAATAAAAGAAATGTGACTGCTAAAAAGATTACAGGGTGCAGTTCGTAAACAAATGATTCTTTAATAAATGTTTTAACCTAATTGTTCTGCAAATGAAATTACAATGAGACGGCTGAAAGGAAAAACAAGGATGAATTTTTTAGCGTACTTAAAGGGGGTGAAACAGACTTTACTGATTTTTTTTTTTCTTTTTCTGGGCATATGGGTGCCCAGATTTTGAATCAAACTGCCTGTTTTATAAGCAACTCGACACTCAACCCACTGGTTCAAAGAAGCTGTTTTCTCACTTTTTATTGGCAATCATCAGGAATCAATCTTTAATAATGGATGTCACTGATGCACTATATCATGTTAAACACCTGATTTTTGGGAAATGGCACACAAATGTTTAATCCCTGAAACCCCCCCCCCCCCCCCACACACACACACACAGTGTTTTTACTCGTTAGCGATCCAGCTTTTTCATTGACTTTGGTTAAAAGGACCTGGAGAGAGATGTCTTTCTTTTCTGAGCAACTTCACTTCATGTTCATTTGGAAGGAAATTAAATGTTCATTTTCCAATTTATGCATATACAGTCAAACCTCGTTAATGAGTCACTCTTGGGAGAGCAAAAATATGACTTAGTAAGCGGAGTTACTCGTTAAACGGAGTAAGCCATATCTGTGCCAATTCCTGCTCTAGGACAATTGGGACTTCCAAAAAGTGACCCGTTAAGCGGAGTGACGTGTTAACCGGGTGATGCACTAACGAGGTTTGACTGTACCGTAAGTAGACTCTTAACTATTCGGTCTAATGTGGTGGAAGGGCAGACCGGATAATAATTTTAAAAAAAATGCAAGAGTTCTATAAATGCTCGCTTCTTCCCCCCCCCCCCATACAATTAAATACAGCCTTTTTGTATCAACCTGTTATTCATATTTTTTGACTTTTTAGTACAGGCCAGTACTTTACAAGTGGATGGGTTAAAGTTACAGTGGTGTCACATTTTCAATAGTTCTGACCACAAATATACCATGGAAAAGTTCTGAAATAAAATATTAATGTAAAACTTATTTCAAGTTCAATTCTTACAAAAATATGTAAAATTTTAATTTATTTTATTGATAAATGATTGTACATTTGCAACAATTAGGCAAAGTAAATTTTTCGTCATTTTTGTTAGAAAATTATTATTTTTTAACTAAGCCGGATAGTTGAGGGTCTATTGTAATTGAATGTATATTACGCAGTTTACAGATTAGGACCATTTTCTTCATCGATATTTCCTTGACATATTCAAAGAAATTTTCAATTTTCTTTGATTCAAAATCAAGTTTCATGTTCATTTTCTCATCTATTGATCGTGACCATCACTTTTCTTTCGTTCTCCATCACTTTCTTATCTAACAGTCTAAGTTCAAATCATTTGAGGCTGTAATATTTTTAAACATAAAACAATTTAGTCTCTTCACTTAATTAATAGGTGTAGATCCAAAGTTATGAGTTGATGGGTGATGACCACACATCCTTATTTTGTATGACAGAATCATTTTCCCATATACTCCTCGTTGTTGAGAATAGTTCATATTAGTTAAATATCAAATTTTAATATAATTCTAAGATGGATGGAATAAAAAGAGAAAATAAGGATTATAAAAGCAGCCGAGTGGTTAGGGAGCCAGCCTCTGACTGTGCAGGTCTGGGTTCAAATCCTGGTTCTGACATAGATGTCTACTAACTGAATGATCTGTCCCCCTGGATAGACCGTACAGATCTCTTGGAAATATGTGAGGATGACATTTTTTTTAAAAAGCCGTTTTTCAGGTCAAAATGTGCATAAATTTGATTTGAAAAACTATAGAAATTTTAGATCAGTTTGGATTCTGGAGTCTTCATTGTATTGAGAAACTATATGAGAAATGTTGATGCTTTAAATTGTTTTTCCTCAGTTTTTAGTTACTGAATGTACACTGTATAATTGTTTATAATATTCCTTCACAGATCAAGTGTCGCAGAAACTGCAGAACAACAACATTTTCACGATCGCAAAGCGCAATGTGGATGGTCAGGATATGTTATACCAATCATTAAAACTGACGAATGGTATTTGGGTCTTGGCTGAGGTCAAGATTCAGCCTGGTTTACCATCTTTTACGGTAACAGTGGTTGAGTTTTGTTTCCAATTTACACATTTACATTTTGAATTTTTTATTTCTGCATATTAGTTTTTATTAGAGCTTATCTTTGGCATAGAATACTGTTTATTCGGTTATAAAATTGTTACCAATTATACAACGAGCAAAAAAAGAAAGTGTTCATGAGTTCATTGTAGAATTTTCTGAACCCAGGGCATAGGCAAATACATACAGTGTCTCTCCATTCTGTAAAAAAAAAATTATTAATGGCAAGGCAAGAGGATTGAGGTGGGCATCTCCCCTTCACTATACACAAACCTTTGTGATTCCCGACCCCCATTCAAGAAGTATGCATCCACTTCAATATCACAGGGGTGATATTAAAAATATATTATACAATTTACTTTGCAAAGCATATAATGTGCTTTATAAATGTATGTCTTCATATAAGGAATCTTTTCATGTCACTGGCACCATCTGTGTCTATCGGAGAAACTGCTCATATGGCAACACATGCTTGACCTGAAATCAGTGTAATTTCAATCTTTTAATAAGATTTTTCTTATTGTGGTGTAGAGCAAATATATCATGATTACAAAATCTTATACAAGCATTCAAAACAATTTGGTGGTGCAGTAGTGCTCTTAAGTAAAAGGTCTAAGCCTAATAGATACTATAATAGTGACTATATATCATTACACTGTCAATTACCATCAGTGTAAGTAGGTAGTACTAGTAACTAGTTTTAAAGCTTCTCATAAAAATTCATCTAATCATAGAGTTCAGTTGTTTCATTCTTGAATCCTAAAGGGGTTCAATTTGAGCATTTATACTCTTGTTGGTTAAGTGTAAACCATGTGTTGTATGTGGTAAATTAAAAGTTTTTTTTACCTAGTTGACACTATTTTGATGTTATATATATATTATATATATATATAACATCATATATCATGTTATATATATATATATATATATATATTATATATATATAACATCAAAATAGTGTCAACTAGGTAAAAAAAACTTTTAATTTACCACATACAACACATGGTTTACACTTAACCAACAAGAGTATAAATGCTCAAATTGAACCCCTTTAGGATTCAATAATAGTTAAATACGAGTAGCTTTAGTAAGTGTAAAGAATGTAACATAATTTTTTTTTTTTTTAGCTTTCCCTGAAGTCTCGTGCTATGGATGTTGCTCCATCAGTTCAGCAAACATATGATATGCTTCTTCATTCTTAATCAAGGTTATTAGTGGTCTTTTGATGTTTAGCTGAGATTTATGAGAAAGATATATGTGCGATGTGAATGAACTTGTGCTATAGGATAGCGTGACATTCCACTGTTGAAATCAAGTTTTTTTTGTTATTGTTCTGTGTTTTCCTTCCTCCATTTTAGTCACACAATGAATAATGTTTACTGTAGAGTCTATCAGAGTTTTATTTTTGCAGTATTCAGTTATTTAAAAACTTGACTATACAGAATTTAATTTGATTTTTTTTCTTTCGAAAATCGCCGAACAACTTCTCGGATGAGAAAAAAATTATCTTGTTTCAATACAGACATTTTTTTAAGCTTAAGAATTTTTCAAAATTCTAGAACTAAAATAGACTTATATTACCATTAACTACAATACCCAGCACTGCGCAGGTTCTCTTCAATTACTGGTAGGATTGAAAAAGTGACAAACCATTATAAGGGAATAAACATAATACTGGCAGCATCCAAGAAGTGACAAACCATTGTAATGGATGAAACCGCAGTAACCAAAGTAAAATTCCAAAATTGATTGTTGAGGCCCAGGAACCATTGTTGCCTGACGGTTTTTGCCCATTTGGGTCATTTTCCCTGCTGAGAAACTTTTAAAGTAGCCTACTGTTCAAGTTGAGTCCTGTTTGGTATGTATGTAAAATTTGATGACAATCCGTCTAAAATTTTAGATTTGTAGAGAGAGCATACACACACACACAAAATCAATTTTATATGCAGTGGAACTTTGGTTAACAAGCAATTCACATAAGGAGCAAAAATCTTCGATTAATGAGTGATGGTTTGTTCTACAACCACAAATTTTGTGCTTCGTTTATTTTCATGTTATTACAACTGAGCTGATAGTTTTTGCTTTCATCCACACATGTACGATGGAATTGTGGGTAACATTCTCCTCTACAGTCACCAGTCAGCGTACCTTACTCGAAAAATGAGCACCTGTGTATAGGCTTGACTGGTTATGATATGAAACTAGATGTCGCATTGTAACCATGCGTATGAGCACTTGGAGTTTTTTTTATAAATTTTGCTTGGCCAGGAGGTGACTGTAGACAAACTGATGGACCTCCATTGCCAGCTATAGGAAGATCTTTTGATCTTTGCGATCGGGTGGTGAAAATTTATCGTTCTTTATTTATAATGATAATAAATTTACATCACCGATTGCAACACCATGGCTTAAATTTATTTTGAGTGGGAATTCCAAGAAAATTTGAATAGACCAATCATACAGTACCATACCATAAACATCCAATCAAGATGCTGCATTAGTATCACATGCAGGCTCACAGCTTCATTCTGATGACATTTGAAATGAACATACATACTTTTTCCACTGAGCAACCGAGCGTTAAGATTTGGTATTCAACCTAAGTGGGAAACTCGGTCAGCGTGATTAGTGGTTGAATATTTTTCCTCTAAAGATGACATCCATTGGTGTTGACATGCATTAGGATTTTTTGTGTATTTTGCCTAATTCGTTGTTTTTTTAATATTCTTGGGCAAAGTTGATCAACTCTTCCATAACAATTGATTCATAAAAATTTTAAATCTCAGAAGTATCTAACCAAAGGTCATCATGTGTGTCAAGAATATTTAAATATTTTAAAAATGTTTCAAGTAAAATATAGACAAAGTTGACAACTCAAATTTGACTGGCTAACCAAGTAGTAGTATCAATGTTTATGTATCACAAAAATGTCTTATTAGCAAAGGGTTAGCATTTTGCACCTTAAAGTTATTAAAACCATAGAAAACTAATTTCAGCCGACATCAGCTGAAGCTTGTTCCAACTTCTAGTCACAAATGTGAGCTTCTCCCATTTAAAAGAAATCTATTCTCAGAAAGCAATCAAGCCAATATGTTAAATTCATTACGAATAAATGCAAACACTATCTTTATAATGAGAGCATTTAAGATGCAATAAATTAACGGATGGTTAATTTGTTACTTCAGAATTCAGAAGATCACTTCTGGAAATGTAACACTTCTTAAAACAATGCTTACATATTTCACTATACAGTGTGTACATAAATGAATATCCTAACTTTGCAGGGCTACTGAAAGAAAACTAAAAGTACAAACTTGTTGTGTTCATTGGAAATCAAAAGTAACAGTTGAAAGTTCATGAAGATAGGGATAAATGGCGGCACAAGGCTGTACGACTGAACGCTGCGAGTTTAATGTATGCGATTCATTTCTTGCTAAAATGTTTACCGCACAACAAAGTATTCTATGATTGTTTTTTTGGAAAAGTAACTCAGTATGACTGTACAACGAGCAT
This sequence comes from Pholcus phalangioides, assembly GCF_987345545.1. NCBI lineage: Eukaryota > Metazoa > Arthropoda > Arachnida > Araneae > Pholcidae > Pholcus > Pholcus phalangioides. The sequence continues at coordinate 115,203,276 of NW_028301608.1, read as the reverse complement.
TTCATCATGAATACGGAATCACCCCATCCGATCGATGGAGTATCTTACGTTGGTTTCGGAAATTTTGTAATGAAGGGTGTATTTACAAAGGTAAAAGCTGCGGTCACCTATGTGAGTGAAAAAAATGTTGAACGTGCTCGAAACACTTTAGTTAACAGTCCGAGCAAATCAACTCAACATGCCAGCCAAGAATTGCTAATGCCTGTTATGATGGTCTGAAAAGTGTTGCAGAGGAGATTAGCATTCAAACCATACAAGTTGCAGCTAGTCCAAGCGCTTACTGAAAATGATAAAGTAAGGAAGGAAACAATTTTGTGAGTACATACTTCATGAGCTTGATAACGAGTCCTTCCTGTCCAAGATTATGTTCAGTGACAAAGCAACATTTCACAAACAGTACAGTGAACTGCCACAATGTGTGCATCTGGAGACCATCTAATCCACATGCCACCATTGAAGTGGATTTCGATTCACCGAAGGTGAATGTGTTATATCGCATGACAAAATCTTTGGCCCATTCTTTTTCCATGAGAAGACTGTTAATGGAATTACTTATTTCGATATTTTAAAGATTTGGTTGCCACAGTTAGAAGAATTGGGTGATTTCATTCTACAGCAAGATGGTGCACCACCCCATTGGCACTTAGCTGTTCGTGGGTTTTTAAATGACAAATTGCCACACTGGTGGATTTGTCACCGAGCACCCCAGGACCTTGCTCTTCATCAATGGCCTCCTCGCAGCCCTGACATCACTCCATGCGATTTTTTTTTTTTTTCTGGGGCTACATCAAACATCAGGTGTTTGTTCCACCGCTACCAAATGACGTTGACGAACTTAAGACGCATCTCTGCAACCTTTTAAACCGTCACACCAGACATGCTGAAAAGAGTGTAGGATGAGTTATCATACGCCTCAATATCCTTTGTGTTACTAAAAGGGCTCACATTAAACACTTATAACCATCAAATTTAAACTTTCAACTGTTATTTTTGATTTCCGATTAACAAGTTCATACTTCATTTAGTTTTCTTTCAATAGCCCTGCAAAGTTGGGATATTCATTTATGTACACATGGTACAGTGGAATCTCGCTATGAATATTCATTAATTTATAAATCCTCTCTTCAATGATATTTTTTCCCCTATTTCATATTTGCTTATAGTCTAATAATAAACTCTTCTCACAATACCTTTTGCTGTGATAAATCCCTCTAATATTTTTTAGGAGATTCAGCTACTGCAATATCTAATGTATATAAAATTGATTTTCTGTGTGTGTATGTTCTCTATACAAATCTACAATTTTAGATTGATCGTCGCCAAATTTCGCATATATACCAAATGGGACCCAACTTGAACGATAGGCTACTTTAAAATTTTGTCAGAGCAGGACAAATAGGCAAAAAAACTGTTGGCAACAATGATTTTTTGGCCTCAACAATCACTTTCGGAACGTTTACTTTGGTTACCGTGGTTTCCCTAGCAATGTTTCGGACATGCATATGCCTTTACAATGGTTTGCCACTTTTTCAATAGTCGTCAGAATCATCATCACTTTGAGGGACAGGCAAAGGATGATCCCCATAGAAATCAGTGTTGAAATTGCTGATTCTACTATAGAAATGTGAAAATTTAGTGAGGTTTTCCGACACATAATTTAAAAAATTGTATTGAATTCTCGATTTTTGAAATATTGAGTTTGATTAGAGATGTATACGAAGCCCAGAAAATTAAATATGAATTAATTAGCTGGAACTGCTTTTCAGTTGGATATCCATGCAATAACATTGATTTCAACTTTTTATAATTATTATAATATTACCAAGCATGAAAATTAATGTCTCTGTATTGTCTTTTGATATCGAACTGCATAAATTCATATTGTTTAATTATGGGTCCGTAAAGTACATCGAAGAAATTCCACATTAAAACTTTAATTAAGTATTTTTTGAAGCAGAAACAGGCAGATGGATAACTTGAAGTTCAATGGGGGGGTCAAAATACCTAGCGACCCTTTAAAAAAAGGAAAAATATTCATTTCTACGTTTCTTTGAATCTGGATTTCTTTATTTCATGATTCGTGCAGGAAGTCAACATATTGGTTAACTTGGACACTGTTTGCATGTCCCTCAAAGAAAGAAATATCCATGATCCAAAAAGCCTCATTGAAGAAAACCCGGTTAGCGCAGGTATTAGAACTAGTTTATTTATATTTTGCCCCAAATCACCTTTAGCACAAATTTTGTGGCTATTGATGAAAATGCTAACCTCTCGATATAACAAACACTTTATAAAGATTTTTTGTGGTTTGAAGAGTATAATTGAGCGGTTTCGCTGTATATAGTGAAATTCATAATTTGTTACATCTGAGTCTCTAAATCCTAAATATCTGCAGACATTTCAAGGAAAAAAATTATACGGAATGTAGTGATACACGCACACGGGTATGATTTTCTTTCAGTTTATCATTGAATTTAAAAAGTTCTGCCAAAGTGCCTTGAGATCAGGCAAGAGTATCGCGAAATAAAGCAATAACTGTTTTCGTTGACTTCGGTTATGGTCTATTTTTTTCTTAAAACAATTTTTTGTGGTTTTTTCCATCAATTGCCTTGGATTTCGACGTCGTGCTCATGTGAGCTTATTACTAATTTTCATTCTCTTGTTTAGCTTGCCGTTTTCTGAGCATCACCCCGCAAACGCGTCTAGCCAAACAATTCCATGGGACTATAAAAAGTTGCCAGCAGCCCTTTGAAGAAAGCTGCAACTTGTTTAATGATAATGTCTTGGGCCTCCATTTTAGTCAAGTCTTAGGGAGGCAGCAGAAACAGACCCATTTGGTCAGCTTTCTTGTGCAACATCGGTCCATTGACTCTGAAGCTAGGTCCTAGTGCCAAAAAACCAAGAAGGGAAGTGACCCCAGATAGTGCCTTGATACCTGAGGTCCTTATGGAGGGGCGGGGGGGGGGAATTCCCCTTCCAAACAATATCTGCATTTTTGTTCCCTTCCTTGCCATCTTCAAGAAGATATAAAATGTAAATACCATATTAAATGTTCATTTATTCTTTACATTAGTCTTTTATATTCATTTCTCATTGTTTTTAATATTAAACACTTTATTCTCTATAACACGTGTTTTGATATTATTTTGGAGTTTATAGAACGAATTAATTGGATTTACATTGATTCATATGGAAATAATTATCTTAGTTTGTCATTTTCAAACAAATCGACAAAAACAGAGTTATCACTGTATTCAGTTCTTTAAATTTCGTTCCTAAGGATGTCTCATTAACAAGAAGTTTGGGCAAAAACCTGAAAAAGTCAGAGGTGAATATTCGTAATTCATAAAAAAATTTCTGGGTGATATGGGGGGGGGGGGGTTGTGTTTGTAGAAGTGAAAGTTTGAGAGGATCTCCACGTGCCTTTGCTTGTAAACTCTGATATTCACATGGTCTTCAGGTAATAATGATATTGGCTGCCATTGTGGTCGAGTGCTCATACTGGCCGATTTGCATCGCGGGGACCCGAGTTAAGCTCCATTGTCGCCACAGTGGTGGTCAGCTGAAGTTGGTTTTCTGTGGTTCCCAACTTTGAGGTGCAAATGAGAGTCTATCTCCCCGTTAAAAAAGTCTTGTCACCGAGAGCACACTTCACTTCTGAACTGTAGATGGCAGCACTGAAAAATCAGACACAACACTAGATACGCACGTAGACTATTAGGTTTGAAGGGAAAAAATTGTAATATTGAACCATCAGCATTGTTTATCATTTAATTAGATTTTTTCATTACTAACTTGTGGTGTGCAAAATTAAAAGAATTTAGCACATGTCAAATTTCTGAAAAACTAGTGGACAGTTTTTAATGAAATTTGGTATGAATACAGTTATATATATATTACCGAAAGATGTACCATACAAAAGTCATGGTACGCACACATGATTGTCAGTAAAGCTCATCATTGCAGGAATGTCCACAATTCACGTGAGATCGAACCGAAAATGATTATTATGGGGTATGGTCCTCTCAGTCAGACAGGTCGCACAGTGCAACGGCATACTGGACACGAGGCAGTTGAGTTCCGGGATGGTTCTCAGAGGGGGGGATGGCGAGATGCAATTGCCCTCCCAAAAGTGTCCCAGACATGTTCTATAAGGTTTAGGTCAGGCCAATCCATATGGTGAATATCCTAAATTTCCCGATAATCGCAGGGCTCGGCACGGGTCACTTTTATTATGTATTTTCGGGCTGAGGTAACTTTTTTAGCGAAAACGTGACCTACGTCTTTCGCGCTTTTCCAGTAGCTACGTTTGCAACATCCCTTATGGGAGTTGCTTGCACGGTTCGAAATATCCAGTAATAAAGTGGCAAACGACAAGTGGAAAATGATTGCAAATAAACTTTCGCATGAAATATTATTTATTCAATTTAATTATAAGTTAGTCAATTTTAACAATAGTTTAGTATAACGTGGAGCCCTCTATTTGACGTAAACAGAAAGATACTGGCTCACCAATTGATGATCATCAACAGTCAACTTTTATATTGATCGGACATCCGATGTTGTTAGCCTCTCCCCGCAAGTATCAGAGAAGTTTTCTCGGTTGAGAGCCGGAACACCTTGATCAGCTCCAGGGGGCCTCTTGGTTGAGGGCCGGACCACCTTGATCAGCTCCAGGGGGCCTCTCGGTTGAGGGCCGGACCACCTTGATCAGCTCCAGGGGGCCTCTCGGTTGAGGGCCGGACCACCTTGATCAGCTCCAGGGGGACCTCTCGGTTGAGGGTCGGACCACCTTGATCAGCAATGAAGAACTTTGACTGTGAAGATTATTTAATATTTTCGATTCCGGACCTGCCGGAAAACGGATTCAAACACTGTAAATTATTACATTTTAACTAATCAGCTTAAGGCCAATGGATACGGTAGTAAGACGGTGAACCGTCCTACTAAAGGGCTTCAGTTGAATAGAACAAACAAAAGATGAACGCGGAATCAGACCTGTTACAACGTACGGCCGGTATTTGAAGGAAAAACTTCCGACCGCACGTGTCTAACCAAGCCAATCGGCTTCAAGGTCATCTCATTTGCATGCGATCGTAGGCGGACATCACGATTGGCCTTGATCGTCGCCATACAATCACCGCTGCCGATGAATAGTAACAATATTAGTGTAAACAGATTTACGTAACGGCGACTACTGACTTTTATGTCGGGGGACCATCGGCACGTTACATGTTTCTGTCTTCTAGGAAGATTATGGGTTCAAGGTCACCAAGTCACCCATTTTCTTCCTATCTTCATACAGCTAAAGCAACATCCCCTATCAGAGTTGCCAGATTGGCGGTTTTCCTGCCAAATTGGGCTGGTTTGAAAACGGTTCGGCAGGAAATTTTTGTCTTTGGCAGATGGCGGTTTTTCCAAAATTGTGTTCATGGCGAAAATTTCTTCCTATTTTTCTTTGCTTGTTAACAAAGAAGTTTTTATTTTTCACTTCAGTCCCTCATGTTTTTCCTGGCAAGGGGGCATCTCGCCCAGCAGTAGAAAGTCAGGACATTCAACCACAATGCCTTTGCCTTGCCTCCCCCAAAACAGTGTGTACACCTCCACCCAAATCGTTCACCAGGTGAGCCCGATGTGGACAAGCATTGTTGTCGATGAACAGGAACCGAGGGCCAACTGCTCCCCCTAAAAGTCGAACATAGGGCTTTATACCTCCTAGCAGTCACTGAGGTTAGTTTAGCTTCTGCCAAACACATGGAGGGTTGTGCGCCGTCCAACATGATGCCTGCCCAAACCATGACACCACCACCATACTGGTCCATTTTCCTGATGGAGGGTTGTATTGGGTACCAGGCTCTCCAGATGAGTGTATGTCGAGAATCAGTGTCCAGGCTAAATCTTGATTCATCTGTGTAGAACACCTTGCTCCACTGAAGTCTGATCCAAGGCTGATGTTGTCTGCACCATACTAAACGTGCTCTTGTGTGCTGCAGTTAGCGGGACTTCTGGCATAAAGCCCTCTCGTGAAGCCTTTGAGCAACAGTAAACCATGAAACGAGTTCCAGTGGCAGCATGCAGCTCGTGTGAGCTGTGATAGTCCTGTGCTAAAAGTGTCAAATAACGATCTTTATTGGTCGTCATGGCTCTTCGATGACCTTGTCTTCTCGATATGGTTCCAGTGTCCTAAAACTGTTTCCACGAATTGCAGACGACACTAGACGTAACATCGAGCTGTGTAGCCACCTGCACTTGTGATTGCCCTGCCTCTAATCCACCCATGATTCTCCATCTCATTCCTTCATCCATACCTTTGTGGCTACTAATTTTACCTAATAGCTTATAAAATTTACCAAACTATTGCAAGAAACACAGCGAATGCCGCCAAGGAGTACGAGCAAACAAATTGTGGAAAACGCCTCATGTCCTTATCCCCTCCGTGGTCACAGCTCCACCCACATGCACGCTTACGTATTCGACACTGAATATTTGCATACTTCTGTGACATTAATACCTTTTGGTTCATTCAGTACTTTTTGTGTAAATCGACACAATATGCAAATTCTCTTAATTTTACACACGAGTGTATGCTTCAAGTGCTAGCATAAAGTATAAAATTCATATTTTCGTTTTCCACATGGAATGTCATCTGTTATCGACCAAGGACCACTTTTTTAAACATCTGGTTTTTTTTTTTTTTTTGGTTTCGTATTATAAACATGGCAAATTTATAAGATAATACTCTTATATCTCATTTCAATTTGAAAGATCACCGCACTCTATGGTCATAAAAGTATAGAAATTTTTATGTAATTCTTCTGAATTGCTTGGGGCGAATTAACTCGTTCTTGTAAGGATACAAAAACACTTTTTACTTTAACACATTTTACTAATGCCCATAATATATTTCCAGTAAAACTTGCTGGACGAATAAATGTAAAAAAAAATATTAGGTTCATAATGAAAAGCAGCATGAAAAAGTTACTATTAGACATTTTAAGTGTGTTCAAACAATTGGTGAAATAACTAACATTCAATAAAGTCCATAAAACATTTTTTAAAACATTTTTATTATGAAAAACAACTTGGGAGACATTAAAATCCAATTGCCATCAAGTTCAGATCACAAGTTTTAAATCTGAACTGTCATTAAATTTGGTTTTCAATGAATCATTTGCTGTTTCATAATTTTTAATTATTTATAAAAAAAACTAATCGCTGTCAGATGTAATACTAAACCTTTTCGCAAACAAAAAAAATCTTTTGTGAAAAAGTACACATATTGAGATATTTAAATTTAGTTCAATTGATATAAAAATTGAAATTTGCCATAATGTCCAAGATCTTTCAAAAAAGAATATACAAACAAACAACACTTATTTTCATCAGAATAGCTCAAAATATCACTGGAAGACATTTGTTCATGCAACCAATAATAATACCATTTGATCAACCAAAAATATATATACAAATAAAGATTGCATTTTTCCCAACTTAGATAAGTGCCGGAATGAAATCACACTTTCAGTGAAGTAAAAATGCAAGAGATCATTCGAAGTGAAGATGAACATTTTAGAAAAAACATATTATGTGTGATTATTGCTCAACGAACACCCTAGAGCTATTTCACTGGTGGATAAAGTACTCTTTTTTTTTTTCCCCTTCATTACAATTGTGGTCAACACAAGCATCCACCCAGCTATGGGAGTTTTTTAGGAATGATAGGTTTTTTTTGAGTTATCTTAATAATTAGAACTGAATCGAGTTACGAATGGTTTAAACAATTTTTTCGCACCAGAGTGGGTCAGTTATCTCTGTGATTCAAAATTTTTTTTTCTCTAACAAGAGGTTCCACCATATAATACCACTGTGGCTGAGAAGAGATCTGAATTTTTCTCCACACGAACTCCGAAGAATTCAAAACAGCTATAAATAGATGCAATGCTTCAGATCAAGTTAAAAATGCTGCTTTTAAAATCTGACGACATGCATTTGCAGTTAAACCTTGATTTAAAGAATAGGATAAAACCAACTTGTATTTTAGTTAAATTGAAAATTGTTATATCTCGAGACTGACATTAATACAAATATTTAAACAGAAAAAACTGTTAAATCAGAATTCATTATATCTTAACCACATTGTGTTTGTCTTTTTTTTCCTCCATCTAATCTGTGCCACTTGTAATCAAAGTATTTGCTGACCTATAAGACACGTTTCTTTACTTTGAAAATAAAAAAGATGCAAGTCTTATGATGCCAGCAAATCTGGTAAAATATATATATTTTTTTAAGATGCTAATCCTAAAAATGAGTTTAAAAATATAAAAGTTGAATGATATTTTGGAAAAAATTTGGTTCATTTGGATGGTCCACTAAATAAAACGTCAGGGAACATGCTGTAGAAAAATAAATAAAACCTACATTAATTACATAAACATGTTGGGATAAATCGAGAAGCTATCCATACTTAGAATAAAGGCCCGTTTACACGAGGCAAGCGCTTTAGTGGGCAACTTAATTTTAACTTACCGATTCTTCTTGAAGGTGCCCACACGATTTAGTGGTAAGTAGATGCTCATTGGATAATTTTTACTGAGGTGAGCGCAGTTAGCGCTTCAGTCTACTCAAATCCACGGAGACAGACAGACGCAATGCGCGGGAGTATAATAGCAATAATTTTTTATTTATCTGGCATTCAGAGAGGTGTTTTTTTTAAAGCTCATAGCTTTCGTAACGATGGATGATGATCAGTTAGAACTTAAGAATATTGTGATCACAGCCACATTATATGATTTTTTTTTAAAGAATATAAATTTATTCACTTAAATAAATTTATTCAATAAAAAAAAGGGAAACTATATCACTTGCGCAAGAGCAACACACTGAGCAAGAAGTAGGTCACACAAGGGAAACACTTCGCTTCTCGCCTTTTTTCGCCTCTGCCACCCACGCATCAGGAGGTGCACGTAAGGGGGGCGAGAGATGACGCCACAGGTGAAAAAAGAATACACAACATATTATAAACTTATGTAAGTCATCGAGAAGAAATATAAGACTTCTCTATTTCTCCTCTAAGTTGTAAATATCGATTATATGATATTTTAATCGATGCTAAAGAGGAGATAAATTATGAATTATGTAAGCCGAAAATATGGGAGAAGATTCTTGGCATTCGTAGGAAATTCTAAGGTTTAAAAATTAAATAATAAAAATTCATTAAACAAAAATTTCCAAATTTTCGAAATCATTATTATTTTTAATTTAATCTATAGAGATGACATCTTTATGTTGAATATTTGATCATGTATTTTTACAACAGATGGCAGCAAATTCGTTCTGGACGAGAGAAATATTCGAAAGCCCCCTTCCAGTTTTTAATTTATAAATCTTCAATTTTTTTCAACTCCTGACATCACGTCGACAGAATATTCCATAGCTTTTTCCAACATCGAATAATTTTTAGCTTGTTTGTTAAGGTAATTTTCATTTCAATAGTTCAACAAACATTCATGACGAAGATATTTTTCAACAAACTTGAAGCTTGTGTCCTCTAGCCAACTCACCATCCAATATTTCCGCGGAATTCTAGCAAAACTTCAGGAGACGACGGAGCATGAACAGGTTCACGCTTGAGATCAAAATAAACCCCTCCGTGAGAGAGCAAAAAGACCCCTCCAGCGCGGCAGGTCATGCCCGCATGCGCATACGTCTACTTAACCGGAAAAAAATAGAACCATTCATATTCACTTACCAACTAAATTACTAAATCCCAACTAAATCACTTGCCAACTAAAGCCGTGTAAACGGCCCTTATCGTCTGCATACATTGTATCGTACTTGGCAACTAAAAATTAAGTTACCAACTAAAGCGCTTGCCTCGTGTAAACGGGCCTTAAGACAACGATAAGTATTTTTTATGGCCATTGCATATTTTATCACGTATATAGTTTTTGTAATTGCATTTTTGGTTGGGTAGCTGTATTTCTGAAATATATGACATGCATATTTCTTATGGGCATCTTTTTCTCAGCCACCTCATTAGGCATTTTGCCTGTTGTGGCCTTGTCTTTGTATGCAACATTATTGCACAATTAGTCCCAAAATGTTGAATTCTAGGGGGAATAAATAAGCATGTATAAAATACCTAAATATTTATACGATGAGCTGGTTGTACAGGGTATCTGCAATCAATTGGAGTGGTTTCACGATTTCCTTATGTTTGCAATATTAAAGATCAAGTTTGATGTTCAGAGTATCTCTGTGGTGATGAAAGGACAATGATTGTCTTCTAGTATGATTACATCAAAAAGAGGTGTTTGCTCTTTTTCCTTCTGGAGATAGAATACTATGGGACACACATGTTGGAAAATTTTCTCAAGTTTCACTTACAGACTGACACACCGTGAACTTTTACCTCTAACAACAGGAGGTATTTTATTTCTATAATGATGTTATTGAATTTTTGAACCAGATTGCCAAAGCGATGAATTGGTTGTGATAGGAAATGTTTATCAACTGCGGATGCTGCTCTATAGTACCATAATTTAACTCCACCCCTACCCACTACAAATCTTGAAACCACTCAGATCATTGGTAGACTCCCTGTAATGTAATCTGCAAAAGTTGTTTTATATATAGAAGTTATATCCTAGTATATTTTTCTTCCTTCAGTCACATTTTCTCGAAACAAAATCAACTGGTTTGAAATTACTTCAGGGAAATAAACATTTAAGGAAAAAAACTTGAATTTTAACTGGTAAATTCATAGGTTGTAAGTATATACCTCACTCGGACATAAAACAAGAAGACAATTAAAAGCAAATGCTCTTGATAAATAAATACATATACTCTTTGTTTCTGCGTTAAGTCTATCAGCATGCTTGATTAGCATTTTTCCACTGATGAGTTAGTAAACTGGTAAACCAGGTAAGGTTAAGTATATTTATATACAACAGTATATTGACCGCAATTTTAAGTACAAAAAATATACAGCTATAACATTGCATCAAGAAACTTTCTTTAGTGTGTGTGTGTGTTAGAAAAAAAAGATAAATTAAGAATTCTTAGAAAGATCTAAAATTCAGAATGTTGAGATGTATAGGGTGCATCACGGAATTCCTCGGGTATTTCGTCTTTCTCAGATTTTTTCATGTAAAATCCTTTATCAAGAAGTAACTGGCGGCATTCTACTTGTGTTTTTTCACTCAAGGGTATTCGCTGAAAAAAATGAAAAATCATAAATTAGTCTTTACATTTAAATACACTATAGTCATATTAGTGGCATACAATTCAATGCAAGCAAATAATCCCTATATTTAGTAAAAAAATACATAAGCCAAATAGCACGGGGGCTGGAATTAGAGGGACAAACTGCCCCAGTCTGCAAACTTAGGAGGGGGAAAATTTTAGGGAACAACAAAAATACTTGTAAATTAAAAATATTTTAGTGGCACACAATCATATTATCCTCCTCCACAAAAATCCCAGTTATCGCCCTGTAATAGCAGATTTTCACTTAAATGCTAGTTTTGATTTGCTAATATATTTCTTAATTGCATCAATTGTAATTAATTAAAACATGACATTTTCAGTCTTGCTTTATCATAACCGATATATATATCTTATATATTTTAACAGAATGTTGTTCATATCGGCTGATTAAAATTTCCATTTTCTGCATGATGCCATGTTTAACAATGAAAAAGATAATGTGTGTGCACCCTGCACAAACTAGTAGAAATACTTATTTCTGCAGTCAGTCATATTTTCCTACTGATCACAGCCTAGGCAAATCATAGAACAACGCAGGATTGGGAGCTGGAGAAAAGTTTCGGGGTTTAGTTAAGACGGATGAATGTACACATATTAGGATGGGGGTATGTTTTAAAAGCAATTGAGTCCCCCCCATCTCATCTGTTATCTTACACTTGCCATTATATACACAGGATAGAAAAAGAAATGGGAATCTTATTGAGAAATAAAAAAAATATATATCCATCGGAGCGAGTCATCTCGCTTAACACCTTATTGGTGAGCAAATGGGTTTGATAACTTGCGGACTAGAAGCCAGCATCAGTTTTATTGGGTTGAGTTCATTCGCTCCGGTGGATTTAATGAAAATATACAAAATAGAAGTATTGTGTGGGGGAATATATACAATTAGGGATCACCCGTGCCATCTCGCTTAGCACCTTATTTGGTGAGTAACATGAATACGACAATATGAGTACGAACGTGTGTTGTGGACATGAAATGCATGAACTTGAATAGAGGAAAGAGAAACACATATATACACTGCTCAAAACAATTAGGAGAGCACATGGTTTTAACAAAATTACGCAAAGATGTATACCGATAAGTAACATGAAATGAATCATCCATAATTTAAAGCCTAGCAGGAAACGGAAGAAGAAAACTTCATATGCAAATCAAAATTCATGACGTCAAAAACCAGAAAAAGGAGATAAGGGCAGAAATCGGGATGTTGCAGAAACGTGTGTTTTACTGCCGTAACTGTGAAATTCGATTGCGCAGTATTTTTTTTTTGAGACAAGGTGACTTGAGGATGTCTCAACAACGTGATTTACCAGAATCCATGGCATGGCGTGTTATAGGCAGACTGGAATCCGGGCAAACACAACGTAGTGTCGCGGACGCTGTTGGAGTCGCCAGAAGTGTTGTTGCAAGGCTGTGGAATCGATTCCAAGAAACAGGAAATGTTAGACGTCGACCAGGCCAAGGTCGGCCAGGCGCCACTACAGCAACTGATGACCGGTATGGACGGTTAACAGCCCGTCGAAACAGAACAGAGAATACTACGCAGCTGCAAAGACGGTTGCTCTTGGCAACAGGACGAAGGGTGTCCAGCCAAACAGTACGTAATCGGCTTCATGGGGGAGGGCTCTATGCACGTAGGCCAATGGTCTGCATTCCATTGACCCCACGCCACCGTGCTGCCCGAAGAAGATGGGCTGCTGAACATCGAGATTGGGAGCAACATGATTGGAGCCAAGTGCTGTTTACAGACGAGTCCCGATTCAGTCTGGAGTGTGACACCCGACGTGTTCTGGTATGGAAGGACAGGGGCACTCAAAATAACCCCGCATTCGTTCGTGAAAGGTCACAATACAGACGAGCTGGTTGGATGGTATGGGGTGGAATCAGCATAGGCGGACGTACGGACCTGCATATCATTCGGAATGACACTTTGACGGCCCGAAGGTATGCAGACAAGATACTGCGACCTCGTGTCATCCCTTACGCTGGAGCCATTGGAGATTCCTTTGTTTTCCAGGATGATAATGCCCGACCGCATAGAGCTCTTCTGGTGGAGAACATGCTTGAAGCTGAAACAATACAGCGTATGGAATGGCCAGCGTGCTCTCCTGACCTGAACATGCTCGGACGACGCATTGCTGCGTGACCAAGGCCGCCTGTTACTGTCCGAGACTTGCAGATTGCACTTCTTGAGGAGTGGAACAGTATTCCCCAAAGTCTGATCGATAACCTCATGGCAAACAGATGTGCAGCAGTCTTAGCTGTTCGAGGAGACCACACGCCCTATTAAAACTCATGCATCATGTCTAAACAGTACTTTTTTTTATCGTTTACATGTAACTAAATTGTTTTTTCCATATTTTAAAAGAATTAAAGCTTAAGTCCAAATTTCTTTACGTCTTTTTTCTGTATTGCGCATTGATACGCGTATACTATCCATTGTATGCCAATACGTGGCTGTCTCGCACGGTTTTCTTCACTTTTTTGCTTGCTCCCCTAATTGTTTTGAGCAGTGTATATATATATATATATATAACAGCCAGGTCGAGTCGTCTTGCCCTAACCCTATTTTGGTGAGCAATGTGGGCTTGGTTTAAATGGGGGGTTGTCTGGAGAGAGCTTTAGCTAAGGATCAGCTTCGGTCTTGGTGTTTTAGTTGAGTCGCTCTGGCTGGTTATATTTATATTTAAAAAAAAATTCATATATATAAAATATAAACTATATGTAATTTGGGGGGGGGGGGTTATTATGAAACCATTTGTGTTGTCCCTCGTAGCACCCTAGCTAGAATAACGGAATGAAAGACACTTGTGGTTATCACATTTACATCATAGTAACAGGAATGTCATAAAAATTCTTGTTCGTGTCCCATTAGTACATGCTATATCTTGTACATGTAATGGTTATGTATTAGTAGTGGCAGTCATGTGGATATGATTTTTGTTGTTTTTATCCATTTCTGTTTTTCTCCCCCCTTATTTTTGTAACATTTAAAACGTTTTATAAATCTGGTGGACAGATTTTTTTTTTTTTCGTTGGCATATATATATATATATATATATATCTGGCAAGGCTTGTAATCCTTGCTGCTGTGATTTTGCTTTTGATTAAGTGAACCATTGTTTTCAGAATATTTGTACATGTGTAGATGTTTTGTAAATTTGCACTCTGTTGTGTAGTGAACAGGAGTACCCACCATTTACAGATGGTAAAGGGAACATGATGGGGAAATTTGAGTACATTAGTCAAGATAGTAGGAAATATAATTTTTTCCTTTTTTTGAATTTTGAACAAGGGAAAAAAAGTCTGAACCAGGAGTGTTGCTTTTTTATCGAAGTATCAGCATAAAGTGTTGTTTGCATCTTATTTTCTTTATTTCTGACTGGAAGAGGTTACGCCCACCCCCCTTCATGGGTTACACAAGGATAGGTCCGACATCCATAAGGTTTTGTTTTGTTATGAAAAGTCAGGATTTTCCAACTCAATAATGGTTGATGGCAAAATATGTAAGCATAAAAAAAAATTGTGTAAAGGGTTTTTTTTTAATAATCACCCAATCAAAGAATGAGCATTCAGTGAATACCCAACTTCGAGGTGTGAATATGAGCTGATCTTCCTGTTAAAGAGTCATACAAGAATAAAAAAAAACTTACTTCTATCTCCTCATCTGCTCTGTTCAATAGAATCAGATCCGGTGGTGCACCCCGAACTTGCTTGAACTCAACATTGTGACTGATATTGTGTTAAGGGAGTGTGGTACTCACATTTCTTTTGACTACAATCAATGTCATTCGATACCAGGAAATGAATAATGTTCAAACACATGTGAGAGAAAAAAACTTGAATACATTCATAGTGAAAAGGATACAACAATGGAATGTCATTGAAGATGAAATGCTTCACCTCCGGGAGGCGATTCAAACGTCATCCACCGCAACTCTTTCCAAAAGAAAAAAATCACATAATAGGCTAAATTTTATGTAAGTATAATAATATTTGGCAAATAAATTTGCAATAAAATATCAAACATAATATAAGCTTCATCAAGGTTTTTTTTTATTGAGTTCCTCCATTTAAAGTCTCACAAAACATTATAGTAATGAACTTATTTTAGTCATTTCAGTCATGCTGCAATCATTTTATGCACACAAAAAAACAACAACCAGGAAATAAAGTTTAAAGTCAAATCTGACTGGGTACTCTCATATACCCTTCGTGGAACCCACACATACAGAACCAGAGACTGCTGGTGATGGCGAGAACGCAACAGGATATCTGACAAATATAGTCAGTCCTCCAACTAGGAGACGAGACTCGGTTAGGTCATGTCAAGCAGGATGAGTTTTTTTTTCAATTCTTTTATGTAAAACAAGTGTGCATCAAGAATAGCTAGCTACCTGTGTGGGATAGTGTGTATGGGTCTGACTTCCTCCATTTCTTGGAATCTGGATTAAGGAGGAAGAGTTTGAAAGGTTCTGACCACAACACAGGGTCATTTTATCCAATAGGCGTTCATAATGAAACACTTTTATTCAAATGGGCGGGGGTGGGGAGCAGGGGTGGTTCGGGGATCACGCAGCTGCAAGGGCGCGGAATCTGAGTTGAAATGCAAAAGAAAGCTTTAGCATTGTCAACCAAAAAAATGAGGTTGGTGGGGGTGGAGGGACGTCAAAAATAGGTCAGACACGGATAGATATTTTTCTCACATGATACCAAAAATAGGTCCTGTACGGGTACAGATTTTTTCTAGAGCTGTCCCTACTGATAAAAAGAATGAATTAACTAGTGTTTTCATACAAGATATACAGAAGACTGGATGTTGTGAAGATATTTATTATTTGAGATGTTAATTTTTTTTTTAAGGAAGGGAAAAACTCATCTCTGCCTCTACCGGGAGTCGAACCCGGGTCCCTCGATTGCCGGACGAGTGCACTGACCACTAAGCTACAGAGGAGATAGAGATTTTCCTTCGCTAGAGCGTATATATGCCGAACGGAACCGTGCAATGGACGGTGAAACCGATCAGCTAATAGCTCATGGACAACGAGCCACCAGAGAGCTATATATATGACATGAATGTCGCGACATTCATGTCATAGTGTTTTCATGCCAAAAAAAATCAATTTTTTTCACATCCATCCAACATGACTGTCTGAAATAAGCGTAATGTGATACCCTCAAGCCAATGCCCTCTGAATAAGGGGACCCTTATGAATATGAGATCCAGTTCTAATTTTTGAAAGCAAGCATGTTAATTGGTAGACAGTCATTTCTAGCTAGGTAAAGAGCCACAGAAAAATAACTTTACCCGGGAGCCTGATGAGCTCTTAAGAGAGTCTTCTCTCAAACTTTAAATTGCATGAATGGAAGAGTGACCATGCAATTAATTACATCAAGGCTTGACAAATACCACATCCCAATGGCAAGATATTGAAGAAAAAAAACAAACACAAGCCATTAGAAAATCGGTATTGATGATTAAAATATTTGTAAGTGATTACTAAATCAGAGTTCAAGAATATGGCACAAAATTTTCAGATTTCAATAAGTTCCCATAGTTCCAAAGAAGTCGAAAAAACATTTAGGACTGTTTTTCTTTATTAAAATCATGGCTGGTACCTAAATATTTTTTCAATTTGTCAAGGTCTAAATTTATATCACAATTTTTTTATAATTTTCTAACCTGACTGATTTTCACTTCAACTGCTTACGTTAGAACAAAATGAATGAAATTTTTTATTCCATCCAAATATGAAAACAAGCAGCAAATTATTTTTCTAAACTTTCAATATAACCACTTCCCAATTGCCTGTTTTCCCAAGGAACTATGGGAGTCATTATAACGAGCACTTACTGTAAATTCAAAACTTATTAAAAATGATCAAACATCATAAATAAGATGTTTGATGAAACATCATAAATAAGATGTTTGATGAAACATCATAAATAAGATGTTTGATGAAACATCATAAATAAGATGTTTGATGACTTCTGTCGCACCAAGGCTAATTAGACTATTTTACCACACACCCCTAAAGCAGAATGTTTTGCATTGTTCTGCAATGAGCCCTTGGTTGACAGGGAATGTTCTGCAATAAAAATTTGCATAATAGTGTGTTTTCTACATTTTTCTCAAAATTCTTCCAGATTGTTCTGCAAAGTACATCGTAGATTTTGGCATATTCTGCTTTGGAGCCGCACACCAACTTGATCATATATCGGCATACAGCAATTTCCAACCAGTGGAATTGGGTGGGAAATGAAGACACCGTCTACTGGTGGTCAGCTGAAGTTGGTTTTCTGTGGTTCCCAACTTCAAGGCGTGAATGCGAGCTGATCTACCCTTTAAAAAGTCTCGCCACAGTGAGCAACAGACCTACAAACAGTATAAATGTAATCCAATCGCAACACATCACTCACTTCACTTCTGAAATATAGGCTTAGATAGCAGCACTGAAAAATCAAACATGACTCAGACTGTTAGGTACACACAGTTACACTTCTGGCACAACTCACTAGGTAATAAATTGCCCTTAGATGGTGATAGACCCGAGTTGTGCTTGGTTTGAAAAAAAGGTCGCTCCAGGCTCGGTAGATGAAGAATTTGTTTCGGATGTTCTTGGCCAGATTCGAACCCGTGGACCTTGACGATAACCTTCATAGTGGAAGCCGAGCAGGACTAATTAGACTGGAACCTACAGTGTATTGCTGAATCTGAATGCAGTGGTAGAATGTTTTTTATGTCATTATATCTCGCCAAATGGTTAGCAGGCTAACCCTTCTGTAGGGGAACTTCCTTTGAAAGAAATGTATTCTGCAGTCATCTTATTTGTGTTGTATCAGGCCCATATTCATACAGAAGTCAATAACGCTTCTCGGCCCTTCGAATTATAGGTGCAGATACATGAAATTAATGTGATCAGCCATAATGCAGCAAAAAAAAACAGTACGGAAAAAGCAGCTACAGCTTAAAAAAATGGCACGGAATAAGAGAAAAAAAATTACAACAAGCTGGTATAGAAAATTAAGCAGTGGCACATCTACATAAGATTATGTTGGCGACATATCGCTGTTTCGGCTCTGACAAAAATTTGGCAATATAACGGTATACTGTATATTGGGAATTACCCTACTGTACCTCCATATCAGGAAAGATTTCGACGAGGATGAATCAAGTGTCAAAGTTGCAACACCTCTGAATAATCTTTGGTGAGCATCTCATCGACCTGGGCCTCTATATTTATGAATTCTCAGATGTGTGTGTAATGTGTTTGAGAATCGCTACCATATATCTTCAAAGTTACTGATAAATAATAACTGAAAGATGATCTGATAAGCGTGAAATGAATCAGCAATTGATCTAATCTATTATAATAGATATTAACTATCACCTTTAAAAGTAGTATTAACTTATAATGAAAAAAGTAAGTAAAACGTCAGAGAATTAAAGTACAAGTCATTCTTTTGAACAGTTTAAAATATGATTATCAAAACTCATATACTTAATAGCATGTTGTCATTTATTACACAAAGACTTGGGAAGCTGTGAATAATCTTTTCATTTGTGAACATTTAGAAGTTATAATTGCTAATATTTAATGAAATGTTTCGAAAAGTATTCTCCCCCATGAAGAATGATTCCCCCCATCCAAAATGATTAAAACCTATTTCTTTCAAATAAAAGATATTTCCATTGGATTAAAAGCAATAAAAGGTAAAATATTTATTTTTTTACTTCCACAACAGCCCTTGAAACTCTCTTATTACTGGTTTCTCCGGCAATTACAAAAGCGAATAGAGGCAATAAATATATAATTAGCTTCATTTTATGGCTACGTGGGGAACAAACAAATTATGCCAAAATATAATGAGTTACCCCAGGACGGCCTGGACTTCGTTCCTTGGATTTTGTAAACAGCGCGGAATTTCCCAGACAAAAATGGACACAAAACTAATATTCAAAGTATTATAAACTATAGTTTATAATATATAACAGATAATTAATCCAATTAAAAAATTGATGCATGAAAAATTATTTGGTTTGTTTTTGTCTTATTAATTTATGAATTTATATCTGTTGATAAAACTACTACAACGATGTATGATGCAATTACATTAACAATTTCACAAAAAAACCAAAACATTGTAAACCAATCATGGCGATTGAATTAGCCACAGCACGTGTTAAAGATGCCGTTAATTCAATGGTCGAAAATCTGTTTAGCAGCTGTTTAATTAGGCTTCAAGTTGGTTATGTTTTCTCTGTTTTTGATTAGGAATTGTTAATTTCTTTTATCTTTATTCAAAATAACTAACTTCGTTACTGCACACATTTTTTAACATTAAACATTTAGCAAAAATTAATTAAATTGTTCGTAATTGAATGACCATGTTTAGATTTTATTTTGACTAAAAATACACTGTTACTACAACCACTAATTAATCAACAGTGTCCATATGCAATGCCCATTTGATATGAAAATGAACATTTTTCCTCAATGATTGTGCAATCAAAGATGCCTCGAATTTAATTGCACAAATGTCAGTTAATGATAGGGAAAAAAATTGCTGATAAGTGGGAATTACAGTCTTGACAACTGCCAAACTAAGCAAACTTTTGTTGGGTGTTGAAAAAAATTTCACATGGATGAATTGAGCATGATCTGCCTATAAGTTATCAATGTATGGTGCTGACTTCACATACAACTCTGATTGTGCAGGCAGGTTGTTAGGTGCATACACACTTCCGCCATACTTACCTCTGATGGGGGGGGGGATGTCAATCAGTTGTAAATTGCTCGAAATGATTAGTGCCATATTAAAAGAGCATCATAGACCTCTAGGCCAAATGAATTTTTTTGTGACCCTACCTGGTAAGTTTTCAAAAATTTCAACCACAGCATTTTTTGAAGCCCCAGGCCCATTCATTAAGATGGTGCTGACAATGGCAGGACCAGGTATAGTATAACCCCTTTTGACGATGTGTTGGCTTTTTTTTTCTTTGTCGAGAAAAACATCCAAAACCACGACGAGAAGTTGGCAAGAGTGAAACAGGCATGCTTTCGGATGTCTTTCTGGAACAGATGAAGTATAATCCAGATCCCTTGGAGAATTTTTTTCTGGTGCCAAACACGTCTGACAGCCCAAGGAAAAGTTGTCAGGGGAGTGACTGACTATGGACGACGAACAAAAATAAACCAGCATCGAAAACATAACAAAAGTGAAATAAATATTCCCAGTGTGAAAGAAATAAAACCAGAACTCTCTTCAAAATAAAACCAGAACTCTCTTCAAAATAAATCGATACAGACATAAGTTTCTCGGGGTATCCATACTATTATAGGAATTCCCTCTTAAATAAACTACGGTCCTTCTAGTTGTAAAAATAAATATTCTCCATAAAAAAAAAATAAAACCTGGACTCTCTTTGAAAAATAAACTGATCTGGGTACAAGTCACTGGGTATCCAGACTCTTTAAATTAATGATATTTCTTTACGACACTCAAAATGGAATGGCAGAAGTTACAAAAAATAAAAAGAATAAATATATCGGAAAAATACAACCGGAAACAATCCTAGTGAGACAAGACAGCGACATTTTTAGACAACGGAAAATGAAATCACGCCATTTCAAATACTATTTTCCAAAGGGAGATGCCATTTGAATAGCTTGCATTACTAGTACCACCTGGAATGGAAAATCTAAAAAAAATACATTAACCTGGCATCTTCTTGGTGATCTATATTATACTGCTTTGGCGGTCTGGATTATACTGCATCTGTATTGTCTTTCTTTCTAAAGTAAAAAATTGTCAATACATCACTAAAAAAAAAGAAGTGTTAAAATGAAAAAAATGTTGAAATACGGATATCAAAAACAATAACATTCTCAGACTAAATAAGGGATAGATATTTAAAATATAACATCTTAGACTACAGATACAGGATTGAAAGTGCAGTGAAACTTCATTATAATGATATTCTGGGCACCAAAAAGTTATAGAGAGATTTATTGTTACATCAAGTATCGTTGCTGCGAGATTTCACTGTAATGAAAACCAGCGCTGAAAAACAACCATCCCTTTGCTATATAAATAAATATTCTCT
Organism: Pholcus phalangioides; assembly: GCF_987345545.1. Taxonomy (NCBI): domain Eukaryota; kingdom Metazoa; phylum Arthropoda; class Arachnida; order Araneae; family Pholcidae; genus Pholcus; species Pholcus phalangioides. Next base: position 115,181,894 of record NW_028301608.1, on the reverse strand, counting down.
TGTATATAAGTATAAACCCCTAGACTCTACTTTGAAAAATACAATGGTCAGAGCAAAAAATTCTCTGGGTTCAGTAACAGCACGATTGTGAGATTAAAATTATACAAATACAACGCCACTACAGACAAAATGCCCAACGAGGTGGCTGATAAAAAGATGCCCATAAAAATATGGTTGTCATATATTTCAAAAATACAGTAACCCCAATTAAAAATGCAATTAACACAAATTATAAACAATATATATACAATTATAAACATATATTATAGTGGCTAGTACGCAAAAAATTAAGATTGAAATATGAAATGTGTACAATCTGTGGAAATTTATATGCAATCCTGAGATCAAATTCCGAATGACATATTAGGAAAACGGTGTGTACGATACAGCGTATAATGAAAAAAGAAAGATGAGTTCTGAAAATGTGTGTGCATATTATAAAGACTCTATACATTCAAACACCTCTGTAAAGTCTAGTCTATCATAATCATAGTGAACTTCTGAAGGTGATGTGTGTCATCTTCGGACAACAACCAGTATCAAAAATAGGGAATAACAATCTAGCTAACAAAGCCAAAAAAATAATAACATTAATGGGCAGGGGAAAAAATACCAATGGAAGGAAATGGTTGACTTCACTAACCAGAAAGAAAAGCGCCAACAGGCTAGAAACGAAATTTATCAAAAAAAAAGTCGCGAAAGAAATAAGGGATTTCCTATATCTGTTCCCATTGGTGATAGACCAATGTTTTGTGTGTGTGTGTGTGTGTGTGTGTTTCCACAAGAAGAGGCCTATTAGTTATTAAAGATCCAAATTTTTTTTATTCATAGTGGCTTCAACTTTTCAGTTGTAATATAAAAAATGGAGGCCTGAACAGGCACATAATACAAGGGAATTATTATTTGGCTGTAAAAGAGGGTGGAGTGACCGCATCTGAGAAATGTCCATTGAGAGAAGTTTTACTGTATTTATTTTCAGAAAATTAGAGATTATTTTCACATAAGTTAAAAACATTTTCACGAAAATGAAACCCTGAAATAACACACTGTTCCCTCATTAAAGTCATTCCTAGGGATTCTGCAATGATTTGCAAACAGGTGGATACTGAGGTAAAGGGAAGGGTGGAGGATTGTTCCCCCTCAGTGAAAAAAATATTCGCTTAGGCGGGAGGGTAGAGGTAGACATCCCCCAGAAAAGAGAGGTCATAATGTTCCTAATAGGACATGGGCCTTTTCCAGTGCACCTCCACCGCTTCAAAATCTTCATAAGTCCTGATTGTGTAGGTGCGGAGAAATCTGGAATGAGTTGCATTGCACCACAAAATGTCCAGCAACTATAGGCCTACCATACCACCAACATACTCCAGCAATTAGAAATTTTCACAATTGGAGGGGACATACCATGCAGAAAGATAAGCTCTAGTCATGAAGATCATAAACTTGGTGAACTTTATGGAACCAAATCCAAATCTGGTACAAAGAGACCCATCGACCAAAACAGAAACCAAGTACCATCACAACAAGTCCCAGAAGATCCTCAAGAACCAGATGACCGGTTCTTTCATATGTTGAAGAGCAAAGACGAGAGGCTTTTGAATGAATAAAGATTCAATTCCAGAATTTTTTTGTGGTGCGCTGTATAATTCCTTGTCAACTTTATTTATTTCTTCAATGACAAATTCCCTCTTTTGTGTTTTCTAAATTTATTCTAGATGTTTTAAGCATTTAATCTATATATTCTTTTTGTATTTTTGCATTGTTTTATATTTTTGCAGTGTCTGTATTTTTGCATTTCTTCATTTTAAAATTTTTTTCTCATTTTTTTGTGCTATAATATTTTATATACCTATGTGTAAATTCCATGTATATATATATAAATTCTTCACATTTACATTAGTTATGCTTAATAAAGTTTTCTCCAACACAGTCCCACCCCTTGACAAGGGCAGTGGTTAAAATTAGTTAAAGCCAATAGAGCCTGGTCGTGTTCAGTTTGAAAGAAAGAAACAAAAGAAGCTCCCCCATCCCGTTCAGGAAGCATGTATCTGCATCTGCTTATGACTGTGGCTGCAATATAGTTTTCACTAAGGAAACATAAAATTCCTTAACCTGATAACCCGTACTCCAGTGGTTCTCAAACTTTTGTCATTTCGGGTGTTTTTGCCAAATACAGTGCTGCCTTGCATATGGCTCCCTATAAGAGTGGGGCTGACAGGCCTGGGCCTATTCTTAGTATTTTTTTTTATTTTTCACGCTATAAATTTACTATAGAGGGGACCCGTAAAAAGTATGGCATGGGATTCGTCAAAGATTCCAGCCTAGAGGCCCTTCTTGTGGGTGCCATGGTCTTGCAATCTAGCACCGATCCACTATAATTCAAGGCCTGACAAATCCCAGGTACCATGTCAACTGAAGAATTGGTGCCAATTCATAACCAAAAACTTTATACAAGTGATTACTGAGTCTGGAGATGACAAGCTTTTTGGAATCATAGACAGCTTTTTTCTCTGCCCAAGATATCAAGGAAAAAGATATTTTCTGGATATTATGCCAAGGTGAACTTGGAAAGAGAAGTTCTGGTCTCCCCGTATACTCTAATCCAGGCCATTGTGCAAAACTGGGGACAGGGCCCTGTCTTCCTTATTTCATGCACTGTAGCATGAGGCATTAGTAGCCTCTTCAGCAAATGGTCTCTAGGTGAGACGGTAAAGAGAGTTTGGCAGCTTTTTTCTCAGCCAAAGTTATCAAGGAAACATTTTCTGGATATTGAAGTGGTGCGTTAAATGAATTCCGATGAGCGAAACAACGAGACCAGGGTCATGTCTCCAGCCATGCTTGCCCAGTTTACCAGAGGACTTGAGTTTGAATCACGGCAGAGATTAGAGGACTTTTCTTTTTAGTTCATCTCTGCACAACATCCAGAAAATATTTTTTTTTTTGAAATTATGTCAGAATACATCTACCAAACAGAAAGTGGTCACCAAGACTGGGATAAGTCAAAATAAATATTGTTTTTTGGAGTGTTATTTCTAAATAAATATGACATTGTTTCTAAGAATTTGGCTGGTGCTTAAATTATTATTTTCTTCAATTTGTTAAGCCCTACGATAAACTCTGAAGACCGCAGTGTGAAACTGCGGGAGAATGCTAGTCAGATATGTCCACTTTCTTACATGTGTGAAGCCCTAAGGAATTTTAGCATCAAATTACTAGGATTCACTGTTTTGTCAAAATCACTTCAAGATTCATCTGGTTAATAGCTTGAATTTCAAATATTCTGGTTTTCAGCTTGAAAATTCTGTAAGTGAAGTAATCAATAGTCATGGGACTGGCTATACTTTGATTTGCTCATCATTGTTTTAGTTGTTATGATCTTTATTCGGTTTTAACCAAAAGACAATTGAAACCTCTCATGCTTGCTTCTACATGCTAATTTTTGTTTTTTGTTTTCATTTCCTTCAGGGTGATATGCATAGATGTTCGGCCAAATGTTGTGATAATACATCATATTCATCAACTGATGTGCAACATTGCATAGAATCATGTGGCAAAGATATTACTGCAGTCCAAAATTTATTACAGGACGAAATATCAAATTTCCACGTATGTGAACATTTATTTTGATTCATTTTCTCTCGTTATGTGAATTTTTGCTCTTGTTATCTATCTCCACAGACAATAACTACATGAATATGTTTGCATATTACGACAAACAATTTTCCAAAAACATTAATCGTCCTCGTCCTTTTTATTTTCTAATCTGCAAAATTTCTAAAAAAAAATTCACATATTTATGTTCGCAATTATTGGATAAAACCAAATTTCAGGTGTTTCTTGCTTTTCTTATTTTTAAAGACATTTTTTTTTTTCTTAATTTTTGTAGTCCACTCAGCAAAACTTTTCGTATCTGATGCAGAACAATTTTTAGGCTGGAGAAGTGTACATGAGTGGTCATTGACTAAAGAATTAGCACTAATATAATTTGTGAGCCAATTATCATCAAGATTTTAAACTTTTTCAAAACTTAATCCTTAATTGCATGTTTTTTTGTTTTTTTTGAGCTGGTAATTTTTTTTGTAGTTTAGTAGGTTTTGTTATGCTGATACAGTAAACCTATTTATGCTGTCACCTTTTTATACCTTCACTTCATTTATACCATTAGTTTTTGATAGCTCTGGCTGAAGAATGGGAGAATTAATGTTAAAAGAACTCTGATATGCGTAATAATCTGCCACTCAATTCATATTTCACCCTGATACACCAGCACTTTCGAGTGAATGTCAATTTATCCCTATAATAAATCATTAAACAATTCTTTGTTATATTTCTCTTTTCCTATTATATGCTTCTCTCATATCAGAGAGGCAGTTCAGATTCATAAGCATGCACTCTATTTCGACAGAAAAAGAAAAAAAAACATTCATGATGGCCAAACAGCCTAAAATCTTTCCATCATAGTTCAAAATTTGTTTAACCAAAATATTTTTACACTTGAGGTTGTTAAGAAAGAAATTTTTGATGTGTGCTTATTCAGTTCTTTGATGTGGTTTTTTCCTTGACCATTCTGGGGAACTGCAGATAAACAATGACTAGGGCAAGGTAGCCATACAGAGCATAGGTTTGAGAACCCCTAACTTGTTCTTAAGCTAATACTATGTTAAATTTAATTTTTCAGACAGAAAAATGCCAAGGAAAAATCATGGCAGTGTCTTAAAATTCATCTTTCGGTATGCGTTATAGAACTTTAAAGTAATCATGGATATGCTGCATCAAGGCCGTAGTGAGGAGAAGGACTGCAGGGGGGTCTGGTCTGGTCCACCTCCCCTAAAATTAGAGACAAAAACTGATACAAGAGTCATCTATGAAGTACCAATTGCATATTCTCACTGCGCAGGTGACACAATCTTCGTCTTTCAAGGTCATCTAGTAACCCCCACTATTCCCTTTAGTTTTATGTGAGTATTGGTTGTAAAAATTTATTTTTGTGGATTTTGTGTTAATTTAAAATGAACTGCTTGATTTGAAATCACGCTGATTGTTATTTCTTTCATGCAGCAAAGCATCTATAATGAGTGATGAGCATCCAATGTGAGTTTCGTCATACACATTAGTATGTCCTTCATTAAACATTACACACCACCTTTTTACATTTCTTTTATTCGTTATTGTATCATTGTACGTTTCCTTTAATCGACAACAAATATCCACAAGTAATCAGACAGTTTATTTTGAATTAGCACAAAATCTGCAAAAATAAACTTTTGTGACCAGTACTCACAAAAAACTAAAGGGGTAGTAGGGGATACTGGATGACTTTGAATGATGAAGATCGATTGACCTGTACAGCAAGAATACACATTATATCTATTATAGTAGAGCATCGATTATCCGAATTACGTTTTAATTGGCAAATTCATTGCCTTGAAATGGCTGTGAAGTGGTTAAGACAACGAGAGGAATGTGATGCTGTCTTTAAAACATTTGCAAGATTTAGAGGCAAAAAAAACGAGCTCTGAAAGCAAAAAAAAAATTTGGACTTAAAACTTCTTTTCCGAAACTGTAGGCCAACTTTAATGCCCATTTTGAACTTTCAAACTAGGATGGCTAATTCTCTGTGTTATTTGTAAGACGTGCGTTGCAAAATGTATACAGTTTTATGTTTAATATCACAGTTTCATATTGCTCCTATGACACTGTTACAATTTTTTTCTGGGAGTGATCGGTTATCCGAAAAATCAGTTATTCAAACACCAGTTCCCAATTGTTCCCTCCCAGTTCCCAATTGTTTCGGATAATATTGATGCTATACTGTATTCAAGCAGTAGATCAGTAATACAGATCAAAAAATCGGCTATCCCACAGAACTCTGTGTCGCTTTTCTAGTTTCATTTCTTTTCGTCTGTCAACGTGAATTCTGGTGACCTTATAAAACCTCAGAACTTTCCTCCAACAACTCCCAATTCCATCTTGTCTGTTGTCACCACAAAATCTGTTAATCGCAATAGTACAAAGTTATTTGGGGAAGACATATTGTAAAAATTTTGTATGTTTGTTAAATTTTTTTCTCTTTTCGACTCAAAATAAAGTGTTCTGAACTCGGCCACGATGCTGGGCGCTGGAAGAGATCTTGGCAATGGGATAAGTCCAGTGCCAGTGTTCTGGTGTTCATTCAGTCATTGACCTTATAAAGAATATGGAGAGACATCGACAAAACCCAGTCGCAAACTTCATCATTGACTTGGTCATCAACTTGACAGAATTTAAAAGAAATACATGACTTTATCCATATTTATCATTTTCCTATGGAACAAATGGTATTTTCGTAATTCACAATCTTTTCTGACAAGCATGTATTCCATCAGAAAAAAATATTTTCTCAGATCCCTCTTGAAAATCATTATACAGTCTATGCTCATTATAATGACTCCCTCCCCCTCATTCTGTGGAAAAAAATGTTAAATTGAGAGTTGAGAGATAATTGAATCAAAATTCTGGATCAAAATTAGCTTCTCAAGACAATTTTAATTCAATTTTGAACAGAATGAAAAATTATTCATTTTGTTATCCATGTAAGCTGTTGTAGTGTAAATTTATCAGGTTAGAAAATAATAAAATTGTAATAATTATATATATAATTACATACATACACACTTATATACCAAATTTTGTACATTTCGTTGCAGAAAAAAGAGTCAGGCAGACAGTGTAGGGGATTTAATGATCTTTGTAGGTCAATATATTGGGTGAAAAATAATGGGGATGAATAAGAAAAATAAAAGGTATTTATATTGTATGGATCGTTATAATAGAACAATCACAATTATTCATGGTCGTTATAACAAGCGTCAACTGCATATAGATTTTTCACTGTTAATAGAAAATTAAATTGAATGATGCTCAAGTTTTATATTGTGTTTCAGGATCGAATACAACGCTGTGTGTTACAATGTCAAGACAATCTGCGGGACAAATTACCAAATGCCACTGGAGACGATGCAATTCATTACAAAGGGGAATTCGAACAGTGTGTAGTTAAATGTGCTGATTCGCACATTGCTCTGATACCATCGATAGAAAAAAGATTGATTGATATGGTAAAGAAAAGTTGCAACATGAAGTAAATCATGCATCTGATAGATATAATAAATTTAGACATCTAGGAAAAGAAGTTATCAAGTAATTTTATGATTGAAAATCTGTAAGAATTTCTTTTTTGTATCTTCAAGATTGTGTTGTCATATTGGAATTATATGCATACATACTAGTAAAAATCCATTGAACATTTAGTTTGAGAAATCATTTGTATATCCCATAAATTACCACCAATTTTATCAGATTTGCATATGCTAGAATCTTCTTTATTCAAATTGCTCTTTTGCAAAAAAAATATGCCTCAAAAATAATCATCTCAAAATTTTGCATGCAGATTCCTTTACAAAAAGTATTCAAATGATTAAATTTTCACTGCCAGTGAGTGTAACTTCGGTCATTCTACTTTGGTTTCAACTACGTAATTGGAATCATGTGAAATAAGTTAACAGTTGCTTTATCTTTTTTCATTTTTGCCGTTGTATTTCCTGGGGGAGACAACAATAGTTTCATAAGACATTGTGTAGGACCTCATTGCCTATTGGATGCTTTCAAGCTTGGTTGCATAGTTAAGATGTGTGAAACTGGTTGGTCATACCATGCAATAGGCTTCCACCTACACTATTGGTCCTGCAGTACAAAGACGCTGGCATCATAGATTGATACTAAGTAGAAAGAAGCCCTTGGAAAGCCAAGGTGCACAGATATGAGAAATTATCTGATGATTGTACAACACTCTCCAACAACATCATTGTCCACCTTTCAATGTGTTACAGCCTCTTCTCTACCATCCATGGCACCTTCCACCATCTCGCAGCACTTGGCTGAGGTGAAGTTACACTCACAGCTGCTTTTAAACCGTGTCTTTTTATGCCCTAACATCAATAGAGTCGTTGTAGAGTTGTACCATAGCTCATCATCATAGCTGCCAACAAACTGTCCTCACATAATTTTTAGCAATGCATCCTGCTTCAGTCTTGAAGCAGATTACCTTCAGCTTCTCTGGAGTGGAGATGTTGGGTTCAATGGTCCCAATCAACCTTTGTTTTGCAGAGGCACACTGCCATTACTCGCTGGTGTGATAGTGTGGTGTGTTATGTCTTATAACAGCAGGTCACCCCTAGTCATCCTGCATACAAATTTAACAACTCAATGGTAAATTGATGACATCCTGTCCATGGCACATCATCCTGGAGCCATTTTCCAATAAGATAATTCTCTGCCTCATACAGCTGACATATCCCTGGACTGCCGGATGCTGCTGATAATATTTCTTGGCAAGCAAGGTCACCAAACCTTCCTCCAATAAACATCATGTATGGAACCAGAGGCACTGACATAAAGAAACCATTGGGGGCTGAAAGTTGTTGGTTGTCCTGTATATATAGGACTCGAGCTTATGCAGGAGGGGGAAGGTGCATTGCATTTCAGAAATTAGTGGGAAGCTCAGCCCCCTTACATACTTTATTGGGGGGTGCTCTGTCCCCCCCCCTAGGTTCCGGCGCCTATGTATGGGACATGTAAAGATGCCAGATTTGGGCACCCCCAAATGTCGCAAATCTGGAGCGACAATTGAGGAATGCTCAACAGAATGTATTGCAAGATGAGAATAGGAACCTTTATCACTCCTTACATAGACGTGCACAAGTATGTATCGCTGCCAAGGAAGGTTTACTCAATTGCTGATTTGAACATTCCATGTGCAAATGCTAGCCATTTAATGGGTCCTCTGGCCTTGAATTTTTAACCATTTCATTATCTGTGTATGAACTTTACACAAATGTAATCCTAATCAAAAGTCATTTTTAGGCATCATTTTTTTTCCTTGCAAAAGAGTGTGCAACTATGTTTTTTTGTTTTTATAATTTGGAACATGGTTATAGTTTTGTCCCCACCCTAAAAAAAAGGGTTTATTTTCATCTCCCTCTATCAATCACTATATTCGGAGTGCTTGAAAAATTCTCCTTTCAACTGCCATGACAGCTGCAAATAAGCAAATATGCTTGTCAGTTATAACATATATGGAACTCTCTTCATTTGTGAGTATTTTTTTCTCTGGATTTATATGGTGGGTGTGAGTTTGATACCCAGTTCGTCCTTGTCAAAAAACTTTCCTGACACAGGGGTACAACAAAAAACAGCAAGTTGACCGCAGAAAAAAATTGCTACCGCAGGGAGTCCCCCATCGAGGGGTTAGCGCACCAACCTCTCGATGAGTATAATAAACAAGCATGCTGTTCGGAATCGGCAATGAATTGTAGGTCCCAGTCTAATTAGCAGAAAATGACCATGGTGCAACAAAAATGATCAATGAGCATCTTACATTATGTCTAAATATACATTTTTGGTGCACATTAAGCTATGTACAGTAGAACAGCGATTATCCGAACACATCGGGACTGAAAGGTGTTCTGAAAAGTGAAAGGTTCGGAAAATCCATTTCGAAACTAATTCTCTCGATAACACAAAGGAATAAATTCAAATTCAGCAACAAAACCTTAAAATAATTAAAAACCCCTGTGATAAAGGGTGGCCGACTTATAACCGAGTTATTCTGAAAAGTAAATTAAAAATGGCAGTGCATCACAAAAGAAAAAATAAATCCATCTTTAATTGCTTCAACTTGCTTATATGACATTTTGCCGTCTCATCCCGTAATAGTTTCAACATTAAAAATTGAAGCAGATCAGCGTTAGGCTGCGATTCTAACCACGCAAGACATTTTGTGAAACACTGTTTGGCCTCACTGTGCGTTATCACATCTGTCGTTGGTTCATCTTCATCACTTTCTCAGTTATCCTGATTAACTTGATCGTTCACTTTGATAATTATTTCTCTGTCATCCAAAAAAATGATATCCCAGATCGTTGCTATCAATTTTCAATCACTGCGACACATCCTTTCATGACAGGACTGGAGTACAGGGAGTTCCCGAAGCATATCTAAGCATTCTTTCGAATCTGGAAGATTTTGATCGTCTTCAGTGTTTACGTTAAAACCATGAAAATATGGGCATAACTTTCTAAACCTTTGCAATACTTTAGTCCATCTGCTGTTTTCACCTAGTCCATATTCAACTGCAAGTTTCCTCACACCATCACCCGCTTTCAATCTTTTCACTATTCCCACTTTTTTATTCTATGTTTAAAACAACACGTTTTCGTTTTGTCACCATTCTGCACTTGAGAGAGACGAAAAGTGTTGACACTGTTAAAGCTAAAGAAAGATTTAAAAATGTCTGTTTTATAAGCAAGCTAGGAAAGATACTCCTCCCCCACCCCTCGACAAAATCGTGATAAGAACTGTTTTGTTGTCAAGAAGACGTTTGCCTCCCTTTCACACCCACAGGGTTAAGATGAATTCGTAGACGAGAAAAAAATATGAAAGCTAAATCTGCTCCTATTCAAGCGTTTGCTTGTCAATTGTTTGTAACTGCATACACTGTACTCAGATCCGCCATAATTTACATCTATAGCGCACAGGTACGGTATGTACAATTGTTTGGAAGTGGATTATTCTACAATAGACAGAGGTTATCGAGTTGGGAGTTGAGAGGATTTCAAGTTCCAAGAAAATACCAACTGTGTTCAGCATCGTTGACTATGGAAAACTGAAAATGAGTTAAGTTGAAAAGATGTTCGGTTGACCGAGTTGTTCGGATAATTGATGTTCTACTGTATTTGATTAATAAAATTTACCATAAAACAAAGGAATGATTACGAAGTACAATAGCCTGGATAACCAGGTTTTCATACTGGGGGCTAACGCGGTAAGAGCTATTAGCTGAGCTAGGAGGCTGTCCATGCACAGTCCTGTTCAGCATTCATGCATATGCTCTAAGTAAGGAAAATGTCTGTCCTCCGTAGTTCAATGGTTAGAACACTTGCCCGGACAGTGAAAGATTGGTGTTTCGATTCCCCACAGAGGAATGTGAATTTTCTTTCTGAACTACATCTCCGCTTGGTTATCCAGGCTTTCGTACTTTGTATAAACAATGGAGAGTGACATCGTTTCTCTCTATAAAGGGAATAATTGTTCACAAACACACCTACTGCTGCATAATTGTATCTGGACATCGAGTTGTATGCAGAACCGCTTAAAGAAAATTGCTTGTGGTAAAATAAATGAATTTGGATAATGAAAATTCTGAGAAATCAAGATGATGCCTGAATTTTTTTTTCTCCAAATTTTTCAAACCCTGCAAAAAATATATTCAAAAGTGTTCTGATCCATCAAAAATAAAACCTTTAACTATGTAACCAGAACCATCGTTTTTTTTTAATCAAACCCAAACTTTCAGGAGCTAGTCACATGCTTCTTTTTCCCTTCAATTCCTCACTGTTGAAGAATATTCCTGCTTCATTAAATTAAATTCTGAAATATTTTTAAAAGAACAGTAATAATTAAAAAATGATCTGGTTAAGAGGAGGAGGTAGCAGTCATTCTGAGGATTCATCTCTGAAGGTGTTTCCACTTGTCCAAATTAGCCATTTTTGGGAACTTAAAACTACAGAATAACTTGAATTATCATTAAATACAAATGTCAATTATATCGTATACTACTATTACTTGATACAAGACAACCTGTCATGTATAGCAACAGACCTGCAGAATGCCTTCATCTGGCTGATGATTTTAACAGGCTAATTTTCGGGGTCGGGCTTATATTATGAGCATCTTGAAAAATCAAGTTAAGGCTTATTTTAAAAACTATAGGTCTTATAGAAAAACTATACTTTTTGTTCTGTTTCACTTGAAGGTGTTCGTTACCAATGTTCAATTCAAGAATCCCACAAAGTTGTTTTTTTTCGTTATAAGTTAATTTTATTTTTGTCTCAATATTTCAGTTATGAAAGTCTGATGTACTTGTATAAAACTTATAAAAAAGTAATGCAAACATGTAAATATTTTTTGAATGAAAATTCAGTTTGCATACATTGGTTTACTTCTTCACAGATGCTTCAATTTATTTATACAAGTGTGTGTGTGTGTGAGTGAGTGAGTGAGAAAAATTATTGTGTATTATAAATAAGCAATAATTTTTTTGAATATGTTTATCACATATTAGGTACAATACATATATTACATAGTTCATGGTTACATTTTGTTTGCAGTTTCTTGTAAGATTTTAATATGTGAATCTCGTACCTAAATGCTTACATAAAAAAGAATTATAAAAAAGTATGTTTGTGATTCCAAGAAATTATCACATTTTTGTTCCCAAAAAAATCTTTTAACAATAATTAAAAATATACATATTCTAAACACTGCCCTATATACGGCAATTTTTGGAATACATAAACTAACCTTAAAATAAAATTTTAACCTGAAAGCAACACATTTTCTTCGAAAACAAACAATTTTCCCCGAAAAACCTGGGTCTTTTAGGCTAAAAAACCCAGCCCGGGAGGGATGGAGGGGAATAGGTATTTACCCGGGGAGCAAATTTGACAACGACTGTATAACACAGGTGAAAATAAAACAAGATACTGTGATACCTCAGCTTATGAATTTATCGACTAATGAATTTTTTTCCTTGGTTTTTCAGCCTTCGCTAACAAAGTACGGATTCAGCTAACAAACATTTTTGTTGGAGTGGATGCACAAATGAATAGCATAACACAGCCGCGTTCTGGACTGAATATTACTCCTACTATATAATACCTCCCCCCCTTGTCATCAAAATTCAGCAAATCCGAAACCCCCCTCCTCCCCCCCCCGATGCTGACGTAATACTTGAATGACCCCTTATACAGGGCCTTAATGAGCAAGGGCGTAGCCGGGGGGGGGGACTTGGGGGTCTGGTCCCCCCCCGAAATGTGAGAAAATGACCGAAAAAAGGGAAAAAGATGGCCAAATCCATTGTTCTGTCACTTTGGTCCCCCCCCCCGAACGAAATTTCTGGCTACGCCCCTGTTAATGAGCCTATAAAATAAATGTATTGAAGTAACATTACATTCCAAATATATAACTATCTTCTATTGTAAGAAAGAAAATTTGAATTGCGCACGTTAAAGTGGAGAGAAAAAGAAAAATGCAAACAAAACATTTTATTTCTGATCGTCACTTTCGCCGTATATAATTCCGCATCCTCTTGTATAGGCCTCGGCCAATCAATATTGAATAAATAAATAAATGTAATTAGCGAAATCCGAAATACACATGCAAACAAAGAGTTGTCATTAATTGGGAAATGTGTACTTTTGTGTTTTACATATGCATAATAAAGCATCCGACACTGCCCAGCCCCTCATCCGGGGCAATGGCTAAAATTGACAATGGTCAATAGATCCACGTGGGTGGTGCCAACACCTAGAGCAGGTGTTCTGCTCTCAGAGCCGCAACTAGGGGGGAGCAGGCGGGTCTTGTGCGCCGGGCGCTAGACCCGAGGGGGCGCAAATTTCTGAAACCTCTCCTTCATTAATTAACATTATAAGGGGAGCGTCAAAATGCGCGCTTTCCTTGGGTGACCAAGCATCTAGTTGCGACCCTGTCTGCTCTAGAAGGTGTTGGTGGTGCACAATATGTCTAGGATGGCTCTTGGGCCGTGCAGTCGCATGGGGGTGCTGCTCCGGAAGGGTCAAATCCGAATTGTAAGGGCAAAAAAAGAGAAAAAAGAAACATTGTCGGGGCTTCAAAAACAGATCCTGCACGATTAAGATGTTTCCTCGAGACGACCCTGCTGTCAGCCCCCATCCTTGGGAGGAAATCATAATGCACCCCCCTCCCCCCGTTGCCACGAGGGTGAGTCTGACAGGGCTCCAGTCCTGAAAACCGTGGCAACTATTATCATTTTTTGTTCTTTCGTGCTATTAATTCATTACATAAGGGCCTGCCAGACTCCATCCTAGGGATTCTTCTCCAGGATATGGAGGAAAGGACATGCCCATCGCTAGTGCAAATCTACAAGAGATCAGGGAGATAGACTTGGAAGTCTGGGGGGCCCGATCAGCACCTCCTAGAGATAGAAGGCCTCCGCAGTCTGCTTGTGACGTCAGCAAGTAGTGCTCTGACCTGACCTGAATAAAACGATTTATGGCGGTTCCGCGGCTCATCGTTGTGAGGAGAAGAAATTATCGTGATCAGAATTGACGATTTCTATGCCCCACATCCAATCACTATGCGGTATTTGTGAGCCAATTAGAAAGATTCTATGCCAAAATAAGAAGAAACGAAATAGGACGCTGTGTTTCAAAAAGTGGCAAACTTGCTAGGTACTCCGAATGACGTTTATGGCAAACAGTGCAGAAGCCTTCTATCTCTAGGAGGTGCTAGCCCGATGGTTATGTCAATTCATATATACGCAAATACATTATGTCAGTTGCTTTTACATTCGACGCTGGGGAGGCATCGCTTCCCCCCGTATCTCTGCCCCTGCAGATCAAAATGTGTTTTATGGGAAAAAATATGAAGACATGACGAATATGTGAGAATGAATATTTTTGTTATAATCACCACAGAGAAATTTCTTCGCCTTAAAAATTTCTTAACTAAAGAAATCAATAAAAATTGCAAATTAAAACTTGCATTATTGAAAAAAAAAAATGGCTCGTATAATGTGGGTAATATGGTCACCCCAGAGATAAAAGTGGTGTTTTTTTAATGACAGTGAAACTGATCCTGAACTTCTACCAGAAACTCTTGAAAAAATAATTATAATTAATATAATCCCAAGAATTTCCTCATTTCATATGCGTATTTACGTTGTTTTCTTTTAAATGGTCGAGGTGGATGACCGGTGAATAAATACATAAAAATTATTTTTATTTTATTTATTTTTTTAATTAAAGAGACTAAAGAGATGAAAACTGGCAACGAACCATTTAAACTATCGGCGTTTTCGATTTGTTCAGCCACGTGGTGGTTCAATTCTAATTTTGAATTCTTTAAAAAACTCGTGTAATCTGTGGATTTTTTTAGAGGTTTTCAAAGTGAATTCCGATTCGTTTAAAGATTCTCTCTTCGAGTTCCGTTAGCGGAGTTTAGTGAGTATTTTGTTGCGTTCCGTTCTCAACCAAAAGCCACGCTTCCTTCCTCGTGGCTTTTTTTTCGGCGCCGCGACCATATTGTAAGGTTTCTACCCGTGCGCGTGCTCTCGAGGCCGGTGCGTTCAATTGTAACAGTAAGGGCAATTAAATCCTTTCACTTATTGAACATCATTGTTTATTGAACTGTTTAGATAATGACTCCGATTTAGATGCTGTAATTTTTTTATTTCTCAGCTGATCGCTGCCCCGAATATGGGAGATTGGCATCGGTGCCAGAGATCTAAAGGATCTGCTTATTGCAGCTCGATATTAATTGATAAATTATAATTTTCCGTCGAAAATTAGGTGATAAATCTTTCGTATACATGCGATATTAGATCGCAGGTTGGATGTGTAATAATTTTGTTTTTTAAATTACGAATTAAGGTTAAGTATAGCTTGATCCAGAAACGTTCGATCAGGGTATTGATTATGGTCTTTTGAAATGTGTAACAATGTTTCCAAGATAAATAAAATTCTCTGAAATACCTTTAAAATTTACTCATGTGAAATATAGCGATCAATAGTTTTTTTTTTACATTGAGGGCATAGAAATTTCAACAGTAAAATGTAGGGATTCATTAAGATCAGTTGTTTTCCCCATTGATCCAGCTTCTATATTCATATTTATGCTACAAAATTCATTGATTCGAGCTTCTTTTTTTGTTTTATATTGTGGTGAATAAACATGCATGTAGATAGTTTGTATTCTGTAAATACAGTGAATCGTGTGTCTAACAATGTGTGTGTATAAAAAAGCAATAGCCCTGCCTATAACGATATTTTCTGTGGTCCTAGTGGAAATGGTCCCAAATATTTGAATTGTCCGATACAATAACCTGTCTATAACAATATTTTCTCTATGTTCCTCTAGCTTCACTATGGATAAGTTTCACTGTGTTTCTATTGATTGTTTTCTCAGTTTATGGGGGCCGTTCAAGTATTACGTAAGATTTTTAGCCATTTTTGACCCCCCCCCCCCCCCCGTCAGCAAAATTTTGTCATCAGGTCTGCCCCTCTGAATCCTAACTCATATTTTCATAAAGGGTGGTCGATGACGATCTAAACACCCCCCCCCCCTGTCATCAAAAGTGAGCAAATCGGAACCCCCCCCTCCATCGATGATGACGTAATACTTGAATGGCCCCTATACTGCGTTGAATAAACATGCATGTAAATATTTTTTGGCCAATATTCAGTAAGTAGTAAACCATTTTGTTGCCAAGTTTTTGATTACGCAGGGGTCTGTACAGCCGAAATTACGGACCCTTCACTATATACAAATTTGGCATCTCATTTCTTTTGTGATTAATTAGATTATTTTGCTACCCATAAAAATATGGAAAATTTTCAAGAAAAAACAGGACTTACAAAAGAAGTGCACAGACCCCTGCTGCATCAAAATAGTGATATATTGCCAACTCCATCCTCTCTGGTACATTTTTAAACGTTATTGGGTGTTTCACTGGTAAACTTAGCAAATAGTCACCAAACTCTAGTATACTGTATAAATTGGAATTTACAGGTGAAAAGTTAGGGAAGCTGGCAAATTTCATAATTTCTGGTCAAAAACATTTAAAGCGATTGGGGAACAGCTATGGTAAAATTCCGTTACAAGAATAATGTCCAAAAGCATGACATGAAGTCGCCAAATCGGCAGCACATTGTCAAAAAGGGAGGACTGGCTGTTAAAACGAAAAAATTAATGACAAACACAATATTCTTAGATTAAATAAGGGGTTGAGATTTGAGTTATAATTAATAGAGTGCAAAAAAAAAATCCCCGGAACAGAATACCCCAAAATCTGCAATGTATGTCGCAAAACAATTTTGAAGAATTTTAAGAAAACCCCAGAAAATACTATTATGGTGATTTTTATCTTGGAACATTTCCAGTCGGCCACAAGCTTGTTGCAGAACAATGCATTCTGCTTTGGGAAAAAAAAAATTAATTAAAATGCCATCCTGAGAACAAATTACAAATAAAATATTCTAACTAAAAAAACCGAATAAACATGTTGAGGAAATGGTATCTACGATACAACTTATAATGAACCAAAAAGAAAAACTGAAATATGCTAACAGACTTTATTAGTTTAAATGTGCATTCTGTACAGAAGCTTAGATTACTAGCAATCTCGCAATCTCTGGGGTGGTGATACCATCTTTAGATGATAACCAACAGTAATAAAAGGAATGGGGGGGGGGGGAACAACAACCTAAAAGCCTAAGGAAATAATTTTTAATAACAGCAGTCATAGGAAAAGAAGCCAATGGAAAAAAATGGCTAACTAGTAAAAAAAGTGCTGCCAGGCTAGAAAGGAAATCAAAAAAAAGGATTTTGTATATACTGTAGCTGTTCCGAGAATTTGATTATTTCTCAGGTGGAAAAGCTATACATTTCCGTTTGCTATAGATTTATTAAAAAGTTAATTTTGTTAATTCGCAATATATGAGAAAAACTTTTTGTCACCAAGTTTTTGACTAGTTGCAGAATGAATATATCGCCAAATGTCATTTATCCAGATCAGTGCTGTAACTAGGATTTTTGTCACACTCGTAACTTTAAAATTCTACAATTTTATAACTGTTTTTTGTTCCCACCTAAAACTACCACCTTTTAAATTTTTCCACCTGGGGCAGTTTTTCTCCCCCTCCCCCTGCCTCTCTCTAGTTCGAGCCCTACCCCTAATGCTAAAACATAGATGTTGTGGGTGTTTCTATCATCACACTTTTAACCCAAGCAAATAGCACCAAATCTGATCTAGCGAAAAAAGCAGCCAAACAGTGATGAACAGTATATTTACCATTAATTTAAAAGTTCCTAGGAAGTATTTTTTACTTGATTCACTGTGAAAAATAGTTTTCTGTTAGCAAAGCTAAGCTGACTTCTCATGTTCCCCCCCCCCCCCCTCCAATGGGTGGTGCTGACAGGGCTCCAAGAATATTCTTATTTTTGTTTTTCCATATTGTAAATTATATTTTTGACATTTTTTCTGATGTCTGGTTTTCCTTTTTAATATAGCATTGATTATACAAAATCAAATACTGGAGAAGCCTTTTCTTTAAAGAAGGATCTTCCCGATCTCTTATACGAGTAGGTGGCCGGAAGTACATGGCCGGTAGCACCTCTCGTGTATCAAAAACATTGATTTTTTCATCTTTTGCTGCTGCTGCGTGTGGGTTAATTGTCTTGTTGATGAAAAAGAAAAGGCAAGCAAAGAAATCTCTGAGCCATTCCATTGCTGTAGCAGTTGAATCGGACGAAGCTTCAACTGGTAGAAGTAGCTGCAGAGATTCAAACCACGAAGAAGCGCAAGTAGTGTTTCAGTCCAATACGCCGACCGATTTTTGTTTGTCTTCAGAAGGCGACAGGGTAGATATGCTTTTTAAAGAGAAAAAAATGGGTACAAAAAATTCTGATGCTTGTTCAAATTCGTCAGTAAGTAGTTCGAATGGGGTTATTTTAAAAGAGTCCAAAGCTTACGAGAATTTGTCCACCTGTGTAATCAAATCTATGAGTGAAGGTGTAACAAATGGCATTTCTCACTACCAAGATGATAAAGTAGATAACAATGCAGCAGTCTCTATCAAGCAGAAAAGTCTCTCTCTGAATGGGTCGTACCCTAATGATAACCATAGAAACTTAGTGAACGGTGTGGATTGTTTGAGTTTAAAGGACCCTGATCATAACAATATTGATACACCACATTCAGATAGTGACATCAACCAGAAAGAAGAGAAATCTATTGGATTTAAGTCATCTCCAGAGGCCAAAGTTAATGGTAGGATGCCATTTTCTGGGGATTCTCAGACTAAAGCTTTGCTGGTCGAAAATGGTTTACAGGAAGACTGTGTTTCACAGAATATCTCAGCTATGTCAGAACTGAGTTGTGACACGAACTTCATTCCTCCGAAGGCTGCCACTCCAGATAGTGGGGTGTCAGGTGAATTCCATGAAAGTGATGCAGCGAGTAGTTCCATGTCTGAACCATCCAGTGAATGTGCTCTCAGTGGACTTGGTGATATGCTGAAAAGTCCAGTGACAAGTGTGGTGAGTGTTGTTCTTTCTTAACCTCATAATTCATTTTTAATTTGTTACAGGTGCAGTCACAATGGATATCCTACCTTGTATAAGAATTGCAACTGTGATGAAACATGCAGGTTCATGACTGTGCCTACATAGTCATTTCAATCATTTGTTTAAATAAAAAAACTCTAGGCCAGGTCTGATTGGTCAGATTTACCATTCCATCCCAGGGGTGAGCTGCTAGGTGACAAAAAACACTTGAAGTCTATATCTGACACAGTGTTAAAAAATTAAATGCAAAGGCCGCAACAGACAAAATGTTAAAGGTGGCTGAAAAAAGATGCCTATAAAAATATTGATGTCTAATACATATCTAAACTTTATCAAAACACAGCAACCAAATAAGAACAATAAAAACCAGTGATTTAATGATGAAATATACATACTGCCCATACTCACAAAATTCTGGTTGTCTCATCTATGTATGATAGCATCTCAATTTATCCTGTTATGCTTATCATATTTCTTTTTAACGTGCTCTTTCAAAGTAAAAATTTGTAAATGAAAAATTAGAAAAATACTTGTTAATTAGAAATTTTTTGTTTGGGCGCATTGCTATTATATGTCCCAAAAGATTATGGAATCTTGTTTTTTTTTTTTGTAGCATGAGTGTAACGCATGGGCGGAGATACGGGTGGGGGGCTTTGGGGCAATTGTCCCCAGTGTCAGGGGTGGAGTCGACTGATCTAATGTCTATATATATGAATAGACATCGTGCCCCGCCCAGACTTGCAAGTCTTTCTCCTCCATCCATGGTGTAATGAAATGTAATTTTTTCACTGAAAAGTATTTTTTTCAGTAATATAAAGAGCATTTTTGACAAAATAATAACAATTGTATTTATAATCGTTAATTTTTTAAAATTATATGTCCCAAACATTTATGCAATAATCAAATGCATTATAATTTCTGACAAACATATCAAGAACTGATAATTTTTCCATTTTGAACAGCATCAAACAAGTGCTCTTCCATTGAAAGAACTGAGCTTTGTAGGAGTTCTGGTTCCAAATTATACCATTCAGTTTCTATGGTGTGTATCAAGGCATTTACCAAGTTGAATTCTTGCCCATTGGAGTAGACTTGATGAGTATATTGCTGAGATCAGGACTCATCGGTGGCCAGCCAGTAGTCACATTTTTCATTTTTAAATAGGTTTTCGCATCGTTAGACATATTCATGGGAGCATTCATTGTCCTGCTGGAAAAAGTTCTGTCCCCCCCCCCCAAATTTAAATTTAACGAAAAAGAATGAAGGGATTTCTTAGTGCCTCTACATATTTTTGTGTGTCTAGGCTCTCATCTGGGATTGCTAAATATGTGTGTCCATTGAATATGGAGGTTGACCATGCCATCACAGAACCTCCACCCTGTTAACTGCTGAAGTATGAGCGTAGCCCCCAAAGCAGAATGTTTGCATTGTTCTGCACCGAGCCCTCGACTGACTTGAAATGTTCTGCAGTTCCCATAATATATAGTTTTCCACATTTTTCTTAAAATCTTCCAGATTGTTCTGCGACGTAGGTCGCAGATTTAGACATATTCTGCTTTGGGGAGCATAGCTTTCCCCCAGATGATAATACTTTGTTTATGCATCAGGGCATCTAAATTACATTTCTTTTCATCATTTAAATCCATTTCTCTCCATAAGCTGTGTGGTTTTTAGTCCACTCTAACATCTTGAAATGTGGTGCCTTGTGAATCTTTAAGGGCCGTATCCACTGACATGGTTTAAACCTATGGTTACAATTTTTGGATAAGAGATCAACATAGATTGGTTAAAACCCTGAATTTAACCAATCCGTGTCGATCTCTTATCAAAAATTTTTTTACTATAGCTTAAACCATGTCAGTGAATACCACCCTAAGAAGGGTAGTTGAAAAATGTTCTTTTTATTGACAAAAAAAACTTTTCCTTTTCTGTGAAAAAATGTGCATTTCATTACACTGCGTGCTGCAGAAGTTATACAGAAAAAATCAAATTCCATAAACTTTTGGGACATGGTGTATGTTCTTGGTCACTCTCGCATATCGTGGATGGGACTGGATGCCTCTAATCTGGATAGGGGCATGGTAAATTTGATCAGGGATTTACATTATAAGTTATTTTTCCAGAAAAATTTAAATATGCGTAAATATCACTTGCATTAATTGTCAGCTTTGAGAATGTCATTTTTATTTAGAACATTTTGATTTGGAAGATATGTGGTATGCCATTTGTCACAATTATGAATGATTCTGGTTAGATTAGCAAGAGAGTTGAAATTCTGTTGTCTATAGCAGTGTTTCTTAATCTTTCTTTGCCCATGGCCCCCTTCGAACCATATTTTTATTTCATGGCTCCCCTGTCTTACCCAGAGTCTCCGACCCTCATCTGGAAGCAAGATCCTTTATATGTATTGAATTGATTTTTTTCAGTGAATTTATACTGAACGAAAATTTTGTAAAGAAGATTGGCATCCAGACCACAGACCTAGAATTTATTGAGCTCCCCAATTGTCAGAGTTCAATTCAGGACCGTCTCGACATCATAGGGCCCCCCCCCCCAGGCAAAGTTATGCTATGGTAGTCCCATACTTAGCTGGAAATAAACGGCCTGCATATTTCCTACTTATTTTCAAAATTTATTGAACTATACAAAATATCATAAGGTGGGGTCACTTATGGACATGAGACCCCCAGGCATGACCCCTCACAAGAGTGAAACTGACAGAGCTGCAGCCTGGGGCCTGATATTGTTTTCATCATTTTTTGTTTTTCACACTATAAGTTTTATTTAGAGGAAGGGTCTGTGAAAAATCTAGCCGGGGGCTGCAAAAAACCTAGGGAATCTGCTGCAAAATATAGGCGGTGAGGCCTGGGTGGGTCCTTGCCCTAAGATGGCCCTGGTTTTATGGGTGGTTTTTTGGATTCTGTAATTGTATAGTCACTAATATAAATGCTTTATTTCTTCGCACCCTAATTTTTCTTCTCAGCTCTCTGCAGCCCTCTAAACCAGTGTTTCTTAACCTTTTTTTGCCCATGGCCTCCTTTGAACCATATTTTTTTCTCATGGCTCCCCAGTCTTAACCAGAGTTTTCAACTCTCATCTAGAAGCAAGACACTTTATACGTATTGAAATGATTTTTTCAGTGAATTTATACTGAACGAAAATTTTGCAAAGAAAATTGGCCTCCAAACTAGCCTAGACACTAGCCTAGAATTGATCTCCCCGCTAGTCCGAGTTCTATCAGGACCGTCTCAACATCATGGGGCCTTCACCTTAGGCAAAGTGATGCTATGGTATCCCATACTTTAGCTGGAAAAACAGCCTACATATTTTCAAAATTAATTGCACTGTACAAAATAACATGAGGTGGGGTCACTTATGGGCATGACTCCTCACAAGAGTGGGACTGACAGAGCTACAGTCTGGGGCCTAATATGGTTTTCATAATTTTTTTTTTGTTTTTCATACAATAAATTAGAGAGAAGATTATACAAAAATCATATAGAGAAGGGGGTCTAAAAAATTTAGCCGTGGACTTGAGAAAAACCCCATCCTAGGGAACTTGTTGCAAAATGTAGGCGGTGAGGCTTGGGTGGGTCCATGCCCTGAAGAAGGCCCTGGTTTTGTTGGATTCTCTTTCTCACTGTAAGTGTTAGTCACTAATATATAATGTTTATTTCTTCACACCTTAATTTTTCTTCTCAGTTCTCCAAACCACCTGTCATGGCCCCTTTTTCCATTTTCTTCCGTTCAAATTGCTGCATGTCCAGGGCCGCGAGTAAGGGAGGTCTGGTGCCCCGGCTGCTGGACCAGGATAGTTTCTGAGTGAAATCTTTTTTCAATTGAAAATTACAGGAGTGGGGACACAAATGAATACTAGCCCACAGGCGGTGAGTAAATTTTCTTTCCTAGTTATGGACCTGAGTATGTCACTTGTAATTGGGCCGGTGCGAAAATAACTGATGCCCCTAGACAATAGAAAAGCTCCCTCTCCTTTCATCCGTTTGTAGGCGCTTATTGGCTCGAGGCGAACGAACGGCAATGTTGTCCGATCGGAAAGTGCCGTATCGTTCAGGAACCCCAAAAGACTATCGGTCAGCTTGATTCGGTTGAAAAATAAAAAAAAAATAGTTCAGTTGCTTGAATATGTCTGAACACGAAAAAGGCTTCTATACATTCTTTCTATGGTGATGAATAGAGCCCGGATTATATGCACTAAAAAGGGGCAAAATATGCTCTAAACACATGCAAATGTGCACTTAAAACTGCCAAAATATGCATTAAACTCCTAAAGCATACACTAAAAATCCTGAAAAGTTGAAAAATTCTGAAATATGTATCCAAAATGAGAAAATAAGCATAAAAAAGGATTATCATGCAAAAAAAAAAACAGATGTTTCTAAAATGTGTATTTTCTTTTCTTAGTGTGCATTCATTTACAAAAAAATATTCTCACGTATACATACTGCATATGAAAGTATGTAATTTCTACATATTTTTCTATTTAGGCCAGGATCCCACTATAAAAGTTTTGTTAAAGTTCTATCATAAAACTGACAAAATTCAACAAATTAGCATATAGTATGTAACCAATAGGATTGTTTTTTATTTTATCAAATTGTTTTTCAAAACTTTTATAGTGTAATCCTGGCCAGTAATTAAAGAATTTTGACGCCATTTCTGAAAAATTTGAACAGTTTTGACCCATCTCTAGAAAGTCTTAAAATAAAGCAGTTGATATATGAAAAATGCAGTACTACGAAGTTTGCAGTACAAGCATTCATTAAATCCCACCAGCGAAAAAAAACCCCAATGTTATGGAAATATTATAAGCAATATTTATTTGAAAAATTGATAAAAAAAAAGATTGAGAAATAAACCTTCAACAATATGCATTTACTCTGAAAATTTTGATTTTATGCATTTATGTGCATTAATGCTAAAAAACATCTATATATTATTCTTGCTCTAGTGATGAATAATCAATATTGAGGCTTTCGTCTTTTTTTTAATGGAATTCTTCAGGAGGCGCCAAGTGATTTTGAGCCGGGAAGTTCAAAATTCCCGCATTTATCCGTCACTTTACACGCGCCGTTTTTGTGTTTCGCCCGAACCAGCAAAATCGATGTTTCGGAAATTTTTTCTCCAACTATCTCGGAGATAGTTTATATAAACTTCGCCATTTGTTCAATTCTTAATCGAGTGAATCGGAGCTGGTACGTTTAAAGTGAGCATATACGAATGTGTGTCATAGTATTTTATGTAGAGGAAGTTGAAAATCGATCCACTAATTCAGTGGTTACAAACTTTAGTCACCCGCGGCTCCTGTTCCCAATCCATGGTGCATCTGAAGCTCTCCAGAATAGTCCAATAGATATTTTACACTTCAAAGCATAAATAGGCATACAAATCAATATCTTCAGCTCGTCGCAACGCCTCTAGAAGCCGTGACGCACATTTTGAGAAACACTGCACAAATTACTCAGTGAATCGATCAATTTGAACGTTTCCTCGAGATCTTCGCGTAATGGTTCCTAAGAAATTCCTTGATAGCAGGATTGTTTTTCTTTTGTTTTCTGTTGCCGTTCCTTGATTGAGCGATTCTCTTCCGTATTTTCCTGGAACTCTTGTATTTTGGTTAATTTTTGGGGTTTCCCAGACTGATATTTTTCATAGAAAATCATTATTGTAATTTTACTTTGTCTATTACAACACATTTCGACGACATCATCCAAGCAGGGACTGCGCAAATAAGCTGTGAAAGGACATTGAATAAAAAAATGTCCCCGCCTCACGAAATATGCCGAGAGAAATATTTGCACACTAGATTTTTTTTTTATTGCAACAATAAAAAAAAAATGTTCCAGCTTTTGAGATGCCCTGAGATCGGAATTGAACTCAGTAATTCCTGAAGTATGGTACGTGTTTTTTTTTTTTGTATATGAACCATGTAGGACATATTTTCCCAAACTTTTTGTCTCATCGCCCCCTACGCAATCTGCCCATAGAATTCTACTCGTAGCTTCTACTGCCCGCCCGGAACATTCCATCTCCCGCAAGGGGGCATTAACGCCCACGTTGGGAATCACTGATGATCACGGCTCATGAAAAATATAATCAGCTATGGCGGAAAAAATAGTTTTTCTTTGGAAAACACTGCCTTAACTAATAGTTCAATCTTTTTGATGCCCCACGGTGAAGTTCGATTTCGAACCCCCCCCCCCTCTTTCCCCCCATAAAATTCAAAAAATATTTTTGGTATTTTGCTTTATTAAATTGCATAAGCAATAAATTACAATTTCACAATTTAAATGTGTCATTCATAACAATTGTGGTAGGTGATAGTTTCTGCGGACCCCTTACAAATTACGCACTGACCCCAGGTTGGAAAACACCGAGTTAAGGCACTATATTAGTGTGGAGGAGGTAATCAATATTTTTTCCCTTATCTCTCTCTCCATTTTTTTTTTCCGAGTACCTTTGCATACCTACACATTTTAAAACGCTCCCCTTTCTTCCAATGTCAAATGAGATTGGACAAAATGGAATTTAGGCAAAATTTCATATGACCCAATTTCACGTCCAAAAGTTGGTAACCCCCACTCGACAGAGAAAGGCGATTGCATTATCTTTGATTGTGAATCCTCTTCTATGACAGTGAAGCAATCTCTTGTTTTGTGATCTTATTTGATAAAAGAATTGGTGTAATTCATGTTTTAGATTCGCAAAATCAAAGGGCACATTCGAAGAACGCGCAAAGCAAAGTGTTCATAACACATTTGTTTGTACAGCTTTCCCTATCCAAAAGATATTAAGTATAAAGTATAACAAAATTATTTTTTCCTTTCCTCTCAGTTCTGTTATCTTTTTTTTTTCTTTTTTTCCATCTGTGCACAGGAGCAGCACCTGTATGTAAATCCTAGTTTTCTTTATTCCATTTTCATAGGCGTTTCCATGGCTTCGGGGAGGACAAGATATAATGATTTGATTCTTAAAAAGGAAAAAAGAAAATCATGGAAGATTTCTTTTCAGAGGAGGGAAGAAAAAAATTAACAGATGTGAGAGGTGGTTCTTAAGAAAAATAAAGGAAAAGGCAATATTCAGCTGGTTTTTTTTCCTTCTTTGGTGCAAAAGTGGGGGGGAAGGAAGGTTTGCGTATTTCCTCTTGGTGTTTCACATATCATGGACGAGTTCCGGTTGATTTGAACAAAGAATTGAATGAGCACGTGCTGCTTCTTGTGGGGGGGGGGGGAAGGAATAGGGTCTTGTTTTTATCTGGAAAGGTAGTAGTTTTCAATAAATATGGTTGAAACTCTTGCTTTGGATTAAATATGGGATCCTCGTTTAAGGTCGCAGGGTGCGAGTCGAAGTATATTCTGTAATAATATAGAAAATTAGACCACCTATGTTCAGAGGAAAGAGGAGAGACTGTGTGTGGATCGGAGAATCTCTGGTTGTGGCCGGAGCTTACGGAATTTCTCTAATTTGAACTGCTGAAACGCCGTGCTAGCAGGACCGGATTTGAGCAAGTGTCGAGACTGGCCGTACCGGGACGCTAATTTCGCAAATGCACCGCTATTCCGCGATTTCAGCCAATCACGTCTCTCCTTGGTTTCTATCTTAATGATAGATATCTCCTTCATTCCCACTATCTTAATATCGTACGATCTGTTGTGTTTTCGGTCACAAGGTGGCTTCGTTATGTAATTACTGGAATGTATTCTGGAAGATTAACACTGTATATGCCAAACAAAATTGTTCATTTTAATTCGCGTAAGGGAAGGATTTAAAATTCCCCGTGGTTAATGGTAGCGAGTGATGTGAAAGTGATAATATAAATTTCACAAAACAAATTCACTAAAAATATATGCTTTTAGTCATAAACAGTTTTAAGAACTTTTCCGTTAGTCGAATTAGTGTAGGTGATGGTGCATCGGACTGCGAACCTGAAAACCGAGGTTCGAATCCAGCTCGCGAAACTTATCCATTTTTTTTTTAACTCCTCGTCAGAAAATGATCTTAACATTTTAATTCTTTTTGCTGATGCAATACATTTTACAATATATTTTGCGGACTCTTAAAATACAAGAGGATACTGTCAATGAGTTAATTTCTTCTGCATGCTTCTATTATAATATTTAAGACCAATAATGCTAAAAAAACGTAGTTGTCTTGTAGTATCTTCTTTTCCTAAGTTCCGATTTTTAAATATTTTATAGCTGCTTACGACTAATTAACGTGCATAATATATATATTTTATACAATAATTTTTCTGTTTATTTTTATTCGATTTGCTATCGAAACATACATTGATAAATTGGAGAAATATTTTACTAAAATTTGAAAAGATTTTCGTGATCTGCCCCTTTAGTTTGAATATTCCAGTTTGTACCGAATTTATAATGTATTTATATTTTGCCGAATCTTAAAAACTTTGGTATATAATAAATAAATCAATTAAATATTATAACAAAAAATATGTAGAAAAAATTATCTAGACCAATAATAATGCTCTAAAAAATGTAATTACTTTTAGCATATGTTTACTCTTCTGAAGTTCTGATATTTAAATAGATGTTTAAATATTTCATAGTTGTTTGCGATTATTAGCATTCACGATATATTTTTCATACTATAATTTATCGGTTTATTTTTAGTCGATTCACTATCGAAAAATGCATTGATAAATTGGAGAAATTTTTTACTAAAATTTACAAGGATTTTCTATCATATTTTCAGAAATTTGAAGTCGTTATCCTCCTCCTTTAACTGTTTAAGTATTTAAGTTTGCTTTCAATGCATAAATTTTTTGGTTTAAAAAATAAATCGTTTTTATAACATTGAAAATGGCGCGATTGCACATTTATACAAATACGACGCCACAACAGGCAAATTGCCCAACGAGGTGGCTGACTTAAGAACATCATGGATCCCCGAGCCATTTTTCGGAGGCCCTACCTACTACTGCTACACCCCAAATGAACCCCCCCCCCCCAACGAATCGGTACATGCGGGAATGTGCGTGTACGTGTAGTGCAACCTGACGTAAAGTTTGTTTCTGTGTAATGCTTGTTATGTGTAGTGCTGTCATCTGCCCCCAGGTTTTCTAACTATGAGTGAAGTGTTATGGTTGAATGATTTACCGTTGTAGGACTGTTGCTCTCTGTGGCGAGACTTTTTAACGGGAGATCGGCTTGCATTTGCGCCTTGAAGTTGGGAACCACAGAAAACCAACTTCAGCCGACCACCACTGTGGGGTTCGAACCCGGATCCTCGCATCACGAGTCCGCACTATAACCACTCGACCACCACAGCGGCAAATGCCTCGCGGAACATCAGTGGAAATGTCTACCTATAGTCCGTTTCAGGTTAACTTTGCAGTGCAGAGAAAGGTAGAGAGTGTATTCCTTCGCCACAAAATATAGTTCCCATATATCGGAGGCTTACGATGATCATTTATGCAGAATATTTCAATTTTTTGAATGATTGAAAATGAATACTGAAAAAATAGTGTTCTGAATCGATCTTTATTCGTTTAAGAATTTTAAAATAGAAAAAAAAATGATCACCATTATGCGTAAAAAAAAGATTTTTCTCAGTGAGATTGGCGACAATCAGCTATACCTTACCGCGACTGCGCATCGATACATCGGTTGAAAGGCTTTCGTTGTCATAGCAACGTGTGATGCGGTTCCCTCGTAGCTTCCCTTTCACTGCAAAGTTAACCTGAAGTTAGCCTATAGTTTGCATCACTGTTCCGCGATCAGATACGAAAATGAAGATATCGTAGAGGCTGAATCAACGTGATTGGCTGTGTAGAACAAATTACGAAAAAAATCGTGTAATCGCGGAGTAGCGGTGCATTTGCGAAATATGCCTCCGGGACTGTATTGGAACATACATTGCATACGTGTTTGTTTGATTTTTGGCTGCTTAACTAATCCTTAGCCTACAATTAAAGCAATCGAAGATAATTGATGTGACGTATGGTACTATCGTACTAGGTTTTTGATTCTGGAGTTTTTGAAATTGACATTGCAGGATTAATTTCCCTGTGAACTAGATTGTTAGATAGAACCTTGTCTACCTTTTTGGTGGGGGAGGGCAAGAGATTTTCAACATATTTGTCCTTTCTGAATTCCTTGATTACTAAAATCCATTTTCTATGGAATTATTAAAGTAATACCAATGTGCAGGGATGCCCTCCAATCAATTCAAGTTTTAGAATCTTATTTGCTCTTTTACAATTCAATAATTTTCACTTGGCGTCTAACTGTTACAGAAACTGCGGTAAGATATATATTTTTTTTGCACTTGAACAGCGAGTTCAAGTGGATCTACAAAACCGTGGGGTTGTTGTCACTAGATTATATCGGCTACAGGCAACGCCCGTATCGGACAAACCATCTAAATCCATGGCATGAATTAATGTGCGTTGTTCATCGTTGAAATATGGCCATACAAAATCCTTGAGACGGACAAGAACGCCGGAAGACTTGGACGCTCCCTCCCACCGCGGTCAAATTCGTTTTGGTAGATTCTTTTGTCGGTCAGTTTTTATTTAACCCAGTTCGTTTTCTTCCGCTGCTTCAGAAATAATTCTCGATCAAGTGCTGGTCTGGAAGTGCTCCACCTTTCCCCGAGGGCCAATGGAAGTGAACGACCCTCGATACTTTGCTTTTTCACTCATATGTGCTGCCCTCTTTGTGTCTGGCGAATGCCGTTCCGAACTGTTCCTGGTACCACGATCCGGTCCTTCTGAATTCCTCTCTTTTTGCCCTCCCCTCCTATTTTACATAATGTTATTATATTCACCTTGTTGCATCATTAGAGTATGCATGTAGTTGTGCAAATAAAGAGAGCAGCAGCAGCACGGTTCCAACACCTGTTAAGCTTGTTTTTATTTCTTTTTCTCCTTGATCTCGAATACAGACTAGTTTGAACAAAGACCATTTCGCATAGTCATTTGTCTCCCGAGAGATTTCATCAGTGGAACTCTGCAGTACGTCGCAATTACAATATCTTAGAACCAGATGTAGATGATTCGATCATATTCACGAACTAGACAAGTTGTGTGTGTGGGAAAAAAAATCTCTTAGTATGGGTACCAGTATTATCCGAACATATAATTTTGAAGAATAATTTCATTGCTCTCCAAAATTTTAAGGGGCATTTTTATTTTTAAAAAAACGTGGGGGGTGGGTTATTTTTTTTTTTTTATCACTTGAGGAATAATTCTATTGAAAAAAATTCGTCTAAAATTCGAAGTAGTATTTTCACTCCTCAACGTAATTTCGAGTAAAATAGTATTTTGAAACGTATTCGCAAACATTGATGTGTACCCCTTCATTAAGTTTCGAAATGTGTGGCTGAAGATGATAGGAGTTGAAAAGATTTAATACGTTATTCTGCAGAGAAATATTTACTGGTTGGTTTTAATTTCACATTACGATGGTAAACATCTTGAGGGACGAGCGATGCTAAACATGAGCTTCGATTTCTGCTCCTTTCATTGGCAATATATAAGTACGGCGGAACTAGGTAAAGAATAATCGCCTGGCTCAATTGTCCGTTGTCTTAACAAATATAATCCTCGATTTGAATATTATATGTATATTTTTGTAAGGTTGCCTATCTGTATTGACCAGTAGTGCGGGGACCTTTCTACATTATCAAAAAGTATCAAAATTTCAATTCAATTTTTTTCGAAATTGGTACGTTTCCGCGATTTAAAGCGGTTAATTTTTTTAGCATAAGAAGTCAGCTTTTTTTGGAAAGTAGCACTATTAGAAATGCGATGTACAGGGCGTTTCAAAAAGTAATCGCCCGATTTGAAATGCGTATAAACGTAGACACTTGAGATTAATTATATATTACATGGCTGAGGGGCCATTCAAGTCTTACGTTAGCATCGATGGGGTGGCTTTTGATGACGGGGGGGGGGGTTGGATAATGCTTACGTCATCAACCACCCTTTATGAAAGTATGAAATATTCTTAATGGCATCTTACTCGGTGCGCCAAAAACGAGAAAACCTTTCGATAGTTTGTGGGCACTTGAAGTAACATTCACCTATTGATAAGTGCCCTACAGAGACACTTTAGTGATCTCTAAATGTTTCGAGGATACAAGTGATCTGGAAATGTGACCGCGCCGCTTAAGTGCTCTGGAACTGTGCCACGCATCACTTAAGTGATCCGTAATTATATACCGTGGATCACTTAAATAATCTGAGAATGCGCCGCGGATAACTTGAGTGATATAGAACCGCACTGGGGGCCACTTAAGTGCTCTAAAACTACGTCCCGTGTCACTCAAGGGATCTCTAAATGTGTCACGGATCGCTTAAGTTTTCTGGAACTGTGTCCCGGGTCATTTAAGTGATCTGAAAATGTGCCATGGGCCGCTTAAATGCTCTGGAGTTGTACCACGGGACACTTAAGCGATCTGTAAATGTGTCGCTTAGTTCATTTTTACAAAATAAGGTTTGAGAAGGGCAGGACGCATCAGATAGCCAAGGGCGTGTATGCGATTTATCATTATATGGCTTAGAGGGTGGGTCGCAATGAATTATTAAATATAAATTTTGAGTTCATAGCCTTCAAATTAATAGAAATTGATTATAATAACGTATAAATGTATTTTCTTCCGAAATTTCAATTAAAAAAATATTTTTTTTGCATTAAAATAAATTGTTGATCGTCGCGAGACCACCAGCCCACCAATATGCGTTAGGATTCAGAGGGGCAGAGCTGATGACGAAATTTTGCTGACGGTGGGGGGTCAAAATTGGTTGAAAAAATTGCTTACGTAATACTTGAACGGCCCTAATCAAATTTTTAAAAACCAAATTAAAGGTGCTCAATATGTCCACCTTGGGATGCACGGCTTATGTCCATACGGTAGTCAAATTCATCCCAAACTTTTGCGAGCTTGTTTGCTTCCACGGCTGCTGTTATGCGTATCTTCAGTTCGGCTAATGTAACTGGAATAGGAAGGCACATGAACGTGGTCTTTTATAAACCCTCACAAGAAGAAATCGCACATTGTGAGGTCCGGCGATCTTGGATGCCAGTGATGTTAACTAAATCGTCGGGTCCCGTACGGCCGATCCATAGTTTAGAAATGCGATTGTTCGAAAATCGTCGAACGTCCAAGCTCCAGTGTGGTGGTGCCCCGTCCTGCCGGAAAATGAAGTCATCCGAATCGGTTTTTAACTGTGGGAAAAGCCAATATTGACGAGCACTGAAGTGGCGGCCGAAGGAAGAACGTTAGCGCTACCTGTCGGCAACTCCGTAAAACTCGAGATTTCCCTCTTTCTACCTATACATTATTCGATCAAAACGGATTAAAGGCTGAATAGTTATGATTTTTTTAAATCGGATGATTCTTTTTGAAACACCCTGTAGATGGGCGCGCATTGAAGTTGCTTTTATTATACGGAATATATACTATACTTTCTTTGGTTGTGGAATAAAATCTTGTATGCTGGGGCGGAGTTTGTGTATGAAACAGGTGGTGTAGGAAACAAACAATGCCACGCTATTTCTGATCGCCGCACCATTCCCCTGGAATGTCACTATCATATTCGTAAACAAGACGTTCTACATCTGGTTTGCTATCTCCCGAAACCAATTCACCTGTTTGTGCAATTAGTTGCTTCGCATCCTAAATGGCATCTTAAGGTTAAGCAAGCAACGTGCACGCTTTCCGCGTTGCTTTGTGTAAATTGCTTCTTTCATTTTCATCATTCATATAAAAATTCGAGTAAAAGACTGGAAAGGTGGGTCCTCACAGTACTCTAAAGCTGGCGCTATTGGGGCGCTTGTTTGCCCTTTTCTCCGTACACATAGATGGGAAATCTCAGGGAGCCACTGCAGGACAACGCGTAGATGCGCCTTTACATTACCCGCAACGAGAGCTTAGCAAGTTGGTCGAAAACTATCGTTTGTTCCTGTTTCCTATAGCAGTTGATTTTCAAAATGTGTGCTGCGACTCTGTGAGAGAGCTGTCTTTAATAATGAGGGCTTATTCAATACCATAAAGCAGTTCTTTTTTTTTTTCTTTTACTGTTCTGAGGAACCGCAGTTTGAAAAACACTCATATTCCAGGGCTGAAACTAGAGTCGGGCAACTGCTCGGGCGGTAAAATTTAGGGGGCGGCAATAATACTAGTTACGGCCCTGCTTATGCGATATCTTAAATTGAGAACAATTCGAGTTTTAATATTTTACCCAAATTTTTGGGAGATGCCAGAAAAAATTCGGATGAAAAAGGGATACACCAACGTTTTTGTCACCGTTCATAACCTTTTTGATATCGCGGACCCCTTATAATAAAGGTTAATGTACCGCGAGCTTCCTGTAGCGTCAGAAAGTCAATTTGGACGCCTCTTCCCCCCCATAAAATCTAAAATGTTTTTTTATAATCTTGAAATAAAAAATTGAATGAATTACGAATTCACAGTACAGAATGTCTTTCATGCAAATGTAGTTATCTCGCGGATCTCTTATACTAGAGGATCCTACCTACCTTCTGTCTCCATCCCCTACCTTCTTGCAATCGCGAGCACTGGCTGTACCCATCATCAAAAGAAGAACGCCCTTACGGCAAGTTTAACATACGAATGCACATATGAAATCGGGATGATTTCAATCCTTGGATAAAATTTGTATAAGGTGTTTAATTAGAATGTTGATCAAGGGATTGCAGGGATTGAAGATGCCTGCCGTAAACTGTATTCGCGGACCCCCGGACCACAGGTTGAAAAATTCTGGTCTATGCCAGTGTGTTTCAAAATGTACGTTGCCAACTTTGTCAGGGGCTTCGTGACGAGTTGTAAATATTGTTGTGTGAGTCTATTTATTCTTTAAAGTGGGCCTTTTATGAATGCAAAATATCTACTATTCTGGTGAGCCGCAGATAAACCATGAATAGAGCAAGGGAGCCGCGAGTGGCAAAAGTTTGAAAACCACTGGTATTTGCCGTTGTGTGTGTGTATAACTTCTAAAACTGTTCGAATACATATTACCGAATTTTTATTGATACAGACAGAAAAAGAAAAAAAATATGAGTTTGCTCACTAGAGGAAGAAAATGAATACCATTTGGAAAGATATGCCATTTTCCAGTGTTATTCCACTTGAACAAGCTACTCAGATCTGATCGCTCCTTTTTTTTTTCTTCCATTTAATGAAAACCGGTGCAGTGAATTTCGGGCATTTAGATCTTATATTTTGTTTTTCTTCATTCTTTTCGATGAGGACGACGACGAGGGAATATAGTGTAAAAACCAGTTTATAACATAGCTCGTAGCGCTTTTGTTCTTTTCTCCCCCTCATTTCTGTCTGAGACTCGGTCGTCTTAATAATAATTTAGCCATGCTTTGCCGGTTCCGCGTTTGACTTTTTTTTTCTTACCTTACCAACTAGCCTCTCAGCGATTTAGTTTGGTTTTTAGTGAATGGGAAATATGGTGGAGAAGGTGGGCGACCACCGATAGTTACTCTACCTGCTCCAAGAGAAATAAACGTGATGCTACCTATAGCTCCAGTGATGATAGTGTATCAGGGTTAGGGATCTGATGAGGACTTTTTTTCTCCATTCTAGTCATTGATATTCACATCTCGTGGGGAATATCCATTTTTGCATTGGTTGGCGATCCGTGAACGTTGTCAGATGTTTCATCTGATCGATTCGTTCGTTCAATTGATGCTTGACCTTCTTTGTCGCAGTTTTTATCGGTATTATAAAAATCATGAGAATCGAGTCCCTCTGACGGAATTTTTTTATTTTTCCTCATTGAAAAACTTTCAGAGGCCCGCTCTGATCAACGTGTGATCACCTACCTAGTGGGGGTGAGAGAAAATTAGATGACCTTGTCTTGAATAATTAGTTTTCAATCTATCATTTGTGCGTGTGAAAACGCGTGCTACGATGGTTTCGCAGTTTTGACCAGTGTCGTTTGGGCATTGGATCGGCTTATGCCAGTGTTTCTCAAAGTGTGCGTCGCGGCGAGCTGGAGGTTTTGATTTGTGTGCTTATTTATGTTTTAAGTGGTTCTTTTATATGAGAAAATATCTACCATATACACAAACTATTATGTGGAGCCGCATATGAACCATGCATTGGGCAAGGAAGCCGCGAGGGAAAAAGTTCGAGAACGTCTGGCTTATGCTACAAGTTGTTCAACTTTGATTGCGGAACATTTTACTTGTGCTTTTGAAATCCACTGAGTGGGCTTTTAGATAGAATAAAATGTCCCCTGCTATATGACCACTTTTTGAAAATTTTCGCGATAGTTTGAGAAGCTGCGTTTGCTCGATTTCGTTGTGGATTCGGCTCAATTTTTTTTGTTGTGGGCCCATACCCCTTTTTTCAAGTGTAGTAGAGTAACATTACGGTACAATCAATAAAAATGTATCGGGTGATTAGATAACATTATCTTCTCGTGGTGCTTATTATTGAACTTTGATATTGAGATGCATCAGCGAATTTCGTTCCAATTTACAGACATGATCAGTCAACGTATGTTAAGTAGCTAGCTGGTGCGAAATTGAAGTTGGTCCGAAATCCGATCGCTACGAATTATGTCTTCTCAAGGTTAGACTGTTCGGGATCGCGCGATGCAGTCGGTAATTTGCAAACGAGCATCTATATCCGTGTTTCCCAAAGTAGGCAATATCGCCTCCTGGTGAGCGATGTAAGGGTCCAGGGGGACGAAGCTATGGACTTGACATAGGATCCTATAGGTTCACTTGAGTTAGGGGGCGATGAGAAAGAAATTACTGATGGAAAGAAGTTACTATGGAACAAAAAGTTTGGAAAACTATGATCTATATCAGAGTGATTCCCAACGTGGGCGTTAACGCCACCTTGGGGGCGATGGAAAGTTTCAGGGGGCGGTATAGTTTTCAGGGTTACGGGTATAACATAGGATCTTATGGGTTAGATTGCGTTAGGGGGCGATGGGACAAAAAAGGTTGGGAAACTATGGTATAGAGCAGTTTTTCTCCCATCGCCCCCTTCAAAAAGTTTTTCTCCCATCGCAACCTAACCATAGCATCCTATGTTATACTCGTAGCTTCTACCGCCCCCCGGGAACATTCCATCGCCTCCAGGGGTGGTAACGCCCACGTTGGGAATCACTGATCTGTACTTTAGACCACAAAATAATAATTTCCGAATAGACCGATTACCTGCGAAACTAAGGTTGAATTTGAGGAATTTTATGGTTTAGAGCAGTGATTCCCAACGTGGGCAACTAACGCCCCCTTGGGAGCGATGGAAAGTTCCAGGGGGGCGGTAGAAGCTACTGGTATAACATAGGATCCTATAGGTTAGCATGCGTTGGAGGCGATGGGAGAAAAAAAAATTTCTGAAGAAGGGGGCGATGGGACAAAATAGGTTGGGAAACTATGGTTTAGAGTGTGGATTGTTAATTTTTTATTCACTCCCTTATTATTGCTCTGTTTTCAGTGTAGTTTCCTTTTGTGTTTTGGAATCACTTGAAAGGAATAATACATAATATAAGAAAAAAAATTCGGGAGCAGTAAAAATTGGCTGTATATGGAATGGAGGTAGCCCTTCAGATGCTTCATTGTATCCCCAAAGATAAATGGGAAACGCAAGCAACACTTCCAACTGGTGGCGATGAGTGGGCATTCTTTCATCCGAATAAGATTCGGTCATAGATAGCGATATATTTTTTTTTTTGGCTGCTCTGAACAACAACACCGTGTAATTTCTAAATTGGCGATGGTGGTGATGAGAATGTCGGGTTAATACCATTTCGCATTTTCTTCGATACGCTTCAGATGCAGTTGTACAAAATCTCACGGAAACCGCTTTCTCGGGACGCCAGACGGCTTAGTTACGGAAGCAGCAATTACTTTGAAGCTGCATTTTTTTTATATATTTTTTTAATTCCATGTTATTCCGATTCTAAAAATGGAATTTTCCCCCGTCAAGATCGAGGTTTGTTTCGTAAAAAGAAAAGGTTAGGATCAGAGCCAAATCCGAGGAAGGGGGCGGCGGCCTTTCTTAAGTCGTCGCTCTTTTGTACTAAAAGTCGAAGCCCTTCTACATATCGCAATCATGTTCCCCCCCCCCCCATACCTCCACCAATTTTTTTTCGCAGCTCTTATGAAATTTACTCAACCTTTTCGTCAAAACATGCATGGAATAGCAGCAAAATCTGTCTCCTGGCAATAAATGATGAAAAATACGCATTTTCACGGGTTTTTTCGCCAGGCACCAAATGCACATATGCATCATATTCTACCGGTTATGTAACTAGCTATAAAACAGTATTATGTCAGTAACAAATCGGTTGCCTTTTTTATCAATTAAAATAATAACAAATTGGGTACTGGATGGAGCTTTGGTAGATATTTCCTCCTTTCGGAGGTATATCAATTATGTGAAGGTGCTGCAATTATGTCAATTATTTTTGATTCACCTATTCTGGATTTTTATTAGCTCACTCTCAGGCAGTTTATTTTATCAATTTAAAATTTTTTTACTTCCGAATTTTTTTATTTTTTGTCAGATTTACACTTGATTGTATATATTTTTTGTATGGATATTTTTCAGCATTCCTGAGTATTTTATAATCAGGAGGGATATGATATTTTTCATAATAGTGTGGTCCCGTTTTTGTGAAAATATTCTTTATTTTTGTGAAAACAATTCATAATTTTGTGGGAAGTGGAAATAATTCAGTTAATTTTGTAGGAAAGAAATTATATTTGAAATTAATGGTTTCTTTAGTTTTTATTTTGTAAATGGTCTTTTTTTTAGATTCGGAATTTTGGGAAGGGTCCGAAAAACGGACCCAAATTTCGGCTGGACAGACCCCTGATATTTTATGAATTTTCGGGTTGCCGATTCCCCCTCTCCCAAGGACTATACAGTCGATCCCGCATATAACGTTCCCACTTAGAACGTTTTCCCACTTATCACAACTTAGTTTCGTGATCCCAATTCTAATTCTCATAGACTTGTTTAAAGCGTTTTCCCCGGCTACTTTTTTTTTATGCCCCCCCCCCCCCGAAAAGCGTTATAAGGGGAAACGACGGTGTAAAATCGGGGCTAAGGGACCCCAAAATTCTTGAGACGCCTCTGCTCACGCTATTATTTTCCACACTCGCCCCGCGTCTGGTTTCTATACCGTTTGTTACATTCATGTTCATAATACAGTTGTAGTAGGAGGAGATATAGAGGGAGTTGCACAATGTTTCCTTCTGGAAATTGTTATCAGGATGACATTTTTTTTTTTTTGTCCAAGAGAGCTGGAGCATTGTTTTTAGTATGAAGAGTGGGCAGGGCTCATTGTGATGATGGGCAAAAGATAGATATGAGGTGTCTCTTCGAAGAAAGAAAGGAGGCGATACACACACACAGTATCTTCACTCTACACTTGCTTGCTTCCCGTATACCGAAGGGTATTATTTTGTAGCTGTTGTTGCGCCTCTCGATAAGATAATGATGAAGTTGAGAATACGCGCGGAGCTATTTTCTCGGTACTTGGACGTTATCGCGCACAGACATGCGTGTTTTTCGTCACGTCGCTGATGTTTGAATGCACGTGTTGTGGTCAAAATAAATGTGCTGGACATGGGTGACATGGAATGTTTGAACAGACGGGCCTGGACTCAACGTTGGGGTTGCACATACTCCAAATGAACTTCCAGTTTTCCTTTTGCTAAATAAAATTAGAACTGGAACCTGTGAGCGAAATAGCATTGTGTCCGGCTCGAACGGATACCACGTGTAACGTTGCGTGGCCATTTCTGTTTTGAAACTCTTACGCGTAGCCATTATTTTTTTGCCCATTGTGCGGTGGGAAGACTGCGTATGCTGTCAATCTTTTCTTCCGGAATACTATATTGGTTTGTGGTTTTTTTTCTGTGCAGAACTTGGGTATTTCTAAATCATTTTACGCTTGAGCGTTGTGCGGCGTTTTTATATTTTCATTCATCCGCATTGAGAAACGGCACGCAACTATTATTTTCGACGTTATGCTTGCTTAAGCTTTGTTTTGTAGATTTGTTTTTCCGAAAATAAAAATACGAAATTCATGCTATTGATTCTTTATCAATTCGTGAAACATTCGTAATACCTTCATGTCACCCCACACACGGAAGATTGTTAGGGTTTAAGACAGGGATCGAGCCAACCCCCCCCCCTCTCTTCTTTAGGGGGGTGTTGATCAAGTTCACCCTTTTTTCAATACTTTTTTAACCAGTTTTTAACCAATGAATTTAATATTCCAAAAAGTACTTTCGGTTGCCTGCTTTTTTTTTTTCGCTTAGTATGGGTGATTTTACGAAGTTTTAACGTTTAAGCCATCTCTAATGCGCTTTAGCGGCACCTGAAAGTGCTTAATCTCAAATTTCGCGGAACTGCTGATCTCGCGTTAGGCGTGAATACAGGACGATGTGTCATTGGGGGGCATACGTTTCGTATTTCCGGGACAGAGCCGTAGTTTTTGGCTCTTGGATAATGGGGAGAAATTGGTGTTCCGTAAAATACCGGAGGATATACTTTTCACAATAAGTCACTTTCACGACACAACCTCTCCTGGATCCGTACCTGTTTATGGAGTTATGGCTCTGGACACTCGATACCATGGACGTACGCGGTATCGATCTTTTGGGGGGGAGGGGTCAGATATTTTGAGTTATCGACCTTTAAAAAAAATTTCAAATTAATAAATTGATTTGAAATATCGCATAAAAGGTATTTTATTTTGCTCTTTTTTTCTTTTGATGTTTTAATTAAAATTTTTGGTTGACTTCGCGAGGAGACGAACCTTTTATACCCTTTTCTTGTACGGCCCTACTTCTAACATCGCCCTGGATCCACGCCTGTTTTGTGGACATCTCGCCTCCTTGAAAGCCTTATTTTACATTGACAAGCCCACATACTTTGTGAAGTTGATTTATCCATGTAACACTTTTCCCTTTACCTCTTAAGGCGCGTATACACTAGCGCGCGGATCATGCAATGAAAGCATTCGTAATTGGTTGTTCAGTAATTTGTACGGTGTTGCAAACGATTATTGAGCTGTTTTCACTGGACCCACCTGGAATCGGTTTTTTTCAATGAACACAAGTGAAGTTTGTGTACCCAAGAGCAGATTAGAACCGCTGCAGGGGGTTGTGCGTTGCAAGATCGGCGCGCTAGTGTATACGCGCCTTTACTTTGCACCACCTCTGAAAATCTGAAATCTTATTTCATTAAAAATGTATGGCATTTTGAAGGGGATTTGGTGATTTCTGCTGTGCCTCTTAAAGGGTCAAGATATATATCGTTAATAAAGGAGAATTTTTCACAGAACAAATTATTAATAAAAGTTATCTCAATAAAATTTTGACCATTCTATTAATTATAGTCCGGAAGTTCAGGCAAAATGCCATAAATGCCTTTTTTTGCCTATTTTCCAAACTTTTCTTGGTAAAAATGCTTTTTTTGAAATTTTCGTGCCATAAATGTCTATTTTAACATAGTCTTAAGTTTATTAGTGAATTTCAGAGGAAATGATCTATAAAACTTGGATATTTTGAGCATTCAGAACTTCAAAAGAAGTGCTCTTTTTAAAATTTTCCAACTCTCAATATTGATTATCATCAGAAAGCCCCCATTTGATCTCGAATGAGTGATCTGAGAAATTAGTGTTGCCCTGCATTAACTTTGCTTTAACCGGGTGGTGTTAGACGTGAATGATTTTGTTTTATAGAAATAAGAAATTTTTTGGTTTCTCCACAGCCTTCACATAATAAGTCTTGCTCAGGCATTAGACTGCATTGTATGTGTATAGCGGACTGATGATTGTCCCAAGAGGTCATGAATTGACGTCATGGCTTACACAAGGCAAGATAGTAAGAGACGGCTTTGAGACCCATGTTGTTCTGATTTTATTTTTTGAACCATAAATGCACTGCAAACAACCATGGCTATTTATTAAACATGCATATTTGGTATTCGATTAAATTGACCAATCTTCCCCAGGGGTGTTAGATAGTTACGGGCGCGCTTGAAGGAGTCCTGCATACGTGGTAATATTTCACAAAAATGGAACAAGATGGCCATGCTTAAACTATAGAAATAATTATTCTAAATAATGCAACAAATAAACGAGAATTATTCACAACTCAAGGGAGCTCCACTGATCATTTTCTCTACGGGCTCCACTTCCGGTAATGGTGGCCCTGGAACTGATCTAATTTTTAGGGTCTAACATTTTATTTTGGGCTTGAAATCAATATAACTTGGATAATAATGCAGTTATTATAAACTACAATAAAAACAAAAACAATAGAAGGATTAAGTGCAACTCCCTCCCCCCCCACACACACACACACTTTTTCAGCAAGTTTTTGGTCCTTTAATACCTTGGTTTTGAGTTATTTTTTCTTCCTTTCAAAAATTATAAATGAATTTTTTTTTTAGTGCCTTATTGCCTCCCTACTTCAACCATTTTTAGTGCCTAAACTTCCAGGCTCTATTAATTATCTTTGTCATGCCAATTTTTCTCCTGGCACCTCTTGCCCATGGTTATGTCTTTTGCAGCAAGTTAATGGTTATCTATCTGTTTCATTCAAATTAGTCTTCTTCAGTCGGTAATAAGGAAAGTTGTAAATGCCCTGCTGTGTATGGAAGCATTCATTGTGGGGGGGGAATCAATCGTAAAAGCCATTTATTACTACACAGTAATTTCTTGTGATGGGTCCATGAGACTGAGGTCCACCACCACACTTCCAATATTTGTTATTTCCATAATGCTTATAGAAATGTTTCGTTCCAGGCCCTCCCCCTCAATATTTTTTGTTTTGCCTTTGAGTTTATATTTACTTACATTCTGTGGGGTTTTTTTTACATTTTGTGGGTTTTTTTTTTGTCTTTTTTGGAACAGAGTTCAGATAGTGGAAAAGACTGCAGTGAGAACCCTGATGAGATCGACCAAATAGTTCCTGGTACTGCACCTGATGAACCTCAGTTGCAAGTTTTCGAGTTTGAGATACCACAAGAGCTTTGTGGTTACCTAATAGGAAAAAATGGAAGACATGTCAAATTTATCAAAGCGGAGTCAAATGCTGAAATATACATCAAGCGTCACCCACTCATGCCTCATATGAAAACATGTGCTGTTACAGGTAATTAATTTATGCATTATGGTATTATATTACAGGGCTGAATAAATCTTGGGTGCCAGGTCACCCATGGCAACTAAAAAAGTTGGAATTTACACCTAAATTTTCTATGTGTGGTTATTGAATAGAAGTCTGAGAGCAACACATGATTTTCAGAATTCATATATATATCAGCATGCCTCTCAACTTAGAGGGAAGGGGGTCAC
The DNA here is from genome assembly GCF_987345545.1 of Pholcus phalangioides. Lineage (NCBI taxonomy): Eukaryota > Metazoa > Arthropoda > Arachnida > Araneae > Pholcidae > Pholcus > Pholcus phalangioides. The sequence goes on along the minus strand of NW_028301608.1, from coordinate 115,139,341 downwards.
CAAGTCCCAGAAAATTTAAAGTGTTAGACTTTTTTTTTTTTTTAAATTGTCGACTCCTAAAAAGTTGGGCTGGCACTTGGTATTTTATTTATTTTTTTGCAATTTGTCCAGCTTTATTATTTTTCCAATATATCTTATAAATTTATAACGATCATTTTTATATCCAGATGCAGGCAAGAATCTTCTATTCTATGCAATGAGATGAAAAATATCAATAGTTTATCAGTCTCAATATATCAAATTTTTTTCGCTTTTGGGTTCTTGGAGAAGGAAGATAAAACCTTTGTATTTGATGTGTATTGTATTCAATTTGTTTTGTAATTGTAACTCAATTGTTTTGTACTGTAATTTTTTTTTATTTGCTTATCAATTCGCGAATTATATTGAAAAAATTTATCCACATTTTTTAATGCATATTATGGATCACTGCCAATTAGCTAGAACTTTTTTTTTTTCATTTGTAAGAGGTACAAATTGAAATAATTAGGCCTATTTTTTTTAACCCTCCGATGCACGAATTGGGTCATTTTTGTACAAGGAGATACCTTTTTAACCCTATAGATAACTATAAATTCGTCTAATTTAAGTTTAGTTATCTAGGGTTAACATAGAAGGGAAAAAAGACCATGCACCTTATGGTTGGTTAAATATTTTTTTTTCAATAGGTAACATATCTACAGAAGCGGAAGATCAATTTGAAGAAGAAAATGTCTAACAACCCCTTTCTTGAGATGGTTAAAAATTTCTTTAGATGGAAGTAATGGTACAGATGTTATGAAACCCAAAAACAAATTCATGCATATCCCCCCCCCCTAATTTTATTGATCAAAGGTTTTCCCTAGCTGCAGCTGTATGCAAGGCAAGCAATCGATTGTATGTGCAATAAGAAACTAATAAATCTTAATTCATAATTCCTATAAAAAAGTCTTGGGCTGTAACTCTCATTAGTGGCATATTTTATATTAAGATATATCAAGTAGCCTGCTCTCTCAAAGCTAAAAATTAAATATTTTTGTTATTTGTTTTGCAGGATTTTGATTTTATAGTTTGATCTGATTATTCTATTAATTATATAGGTATGCAAGATGAGATAGATGTTGCCTTGAATATCATAAGAGAGAGATTTCCACCTGAAAAATTTCCAGAATTGACATTAGAACCAATCAACATCTTACAGCCTGAGTATACTTTACCTGTTACGTTGAAGGTACTTAATCCTCTTTCTTATAGAACTTTTTTTGCAGTTTTCATAATTATGTTTATTAAGTTATATTTGGTCCAGAAGATAGTTTTATTTTCACAACAACATGTGAATACAGAATATGAGGCAAATACCTTACATTCACATATTATCATACTTTACAATACTGACAAAATGCATTTAAAAAGGAATATCAAAGACAAAAATTTTTTTTGGAGACAAACAGGTAATTCACATGGTAATAGGGATTTTTTATTAAGGAACTTATTTAGAATTGTGATTATGTAAGCGTTGCACTGGCAGTGGGAAAAAAAAAGCGGTTTTATTCCTTTATTCCCTATCATAATGGGAATTCCCACTGTCATGTTTTGGAAAAAATCTGCTCTGGATTGAGAAAATGTTGCATTTAATTTTGTCAATAAAGAAAGACAAGATTTTATCTTTACTTTAACCTGTTTATTTCTTCATTGAAAACAAAAAAATATTAAATTCAAAATAAATAGCAATCATTTTCACTATATTTACATTAATTTGTAAGTGTATTTCATTGAAGTTATCAGATTTTTGAATGTTTCTTGAAAATCGATGAACTATTGAGATTTGTGAGATTTAGGGAGTTGGTTTAACATCTCTGAACTTATGAAATTTAGCCTACATCTTATGTATTTGGTTTTAATTTTAAATGGGATAAGTTTATTGTGATTTCTTGTGTCATAATTATATTCAGAGTTATTGCATACAATGATATCATATCTGTTCATTTTGATTCATTAAAACTTGATTACACAGATCTTGAAAGCTTAAAGGCAATCTATGACCAGAAGATGAGTTTCATTTGTGTTAGGGTGATTAGTTTGTCTAAAACAGCATGATCCCAGCTTTTAAAAGGGTTTCTAAAATTGTCACAGGATTCTGTCTTAGGATTAACTTTATTTAGGTTTACCCCACACAGATATACAATAATTAACCTCTTAACTGCCGATGAAAACTTACATGAGCACAGGGTACACCAATTTAAATCAGCCTGATTCAAATCATGGTTGTGTTTTTTTTTTTTGTTTTTTTTTTTTTATATCAAACGAAATTTGAATTTTGTTTTACCTTTACATAACTTCAGTGATATTGAAGTAAAAGTAGCCTAATATAGTATGCATGTTATTGATATGTGGTAAAAGAAGTAAAGATCTTTGGTAAATAACGTGATTTGAACTTAATCCGTGGATGCAGTGCAGAAAGAAAGCTATTCTAGTTTAAGATGTGCATGGAAAAAATTGCAGGGAGTTAAACTTAGATATAATTGTACTAAGTATTTGCATTGCATTAAAATGCGGCACTACGGCTCCCTTGGTAAAGGAAAAAACAACAGAGAAATTAGTTTTTATAGCCTTAAATTCTTTGTCCTAATTGCTGTACCAACATAAATATCGTTGGACTGAACACTTTTTCACTTTTCGTGTCAAAATTTTGAGTTCGCTTGGTTTTTTATCAAAACTCATTTAATCTGTGAAAATAAAAATGTTTAAATTAATAAGCAGCAACATGCTAGTCAGAAACACACAATAAATGCATCCATCAATTATGCAAAAAACAATCTTGAATTGTTTTTCATGTTATTGAAAGTCGAATGTTTTTCATTTACTTGATGCCCTTTGGTTGTGCATTGGGTGAATTGAGAAACCTGCATCATGTGTACTGAGTCGCCATCAGGCATTTACTTCAACGGGTGTGGGGGGGGGGGGCTGATGAATAAAAGCACATTTCTCTATATGAAAGATGTTCATTTGGGCTCAACGGACTCATGTTGCATGAACACAGATTTTTGGTGTTCATATTTTGTGCTTGTAGTTTATTCATTAATACTGAATTAAATTTCAGAGATAAGGGGGAAAAAACAGGTAAGGGATATATGAAAATATGCATTCTCTTAATGATTAACAAGATTTATTTTAATTGATAAGCAGTTATTTAATTAATTATATGATTTTTAAATTTAAAACAGATTTTTTTTATACCCTTGCACATGCAGATTTGCCAACTTTCTGGATTTAGCAAGACTGCCAGATTTTTGCTACGTTTACAGAGTATCCGGAATTTTAACTCAAATTGCTGTATTTCAGTTATTGCTACTTTAATAACGAGAAAAATAAAAAGTTTGAAAAAAAATAAACAAAAGAAACATTGAGAAAATTTGCAGTTTTTCCCTGCTACCACTGTTTCTTTTCTTTAGAAAGTGTCCCTTTCAAATTTTTAAATAAGTTTAACCACACGACTGCTGGTGGATAATTCAATAGGTATTTACTATGCTGGCCATATTTCATGGCAAGAATTATGGGAAATCGGGATCTGTATACCGGAAAATACAGGACAATGCTAGATCTGGCAGAATTCCTAAATTTATAGCTAAGAATTGCTAATGAGAGAGAAATTAAGGGCTTCTATAAATCTTGGTTAATTAGAATGATTTCATGAAAATAATTTTTTTAACATGATGAACATGTCCAGTACAGTACACTGAGTTATAGAGGATTGAGTTTTAAATTACGACTTTCGAACCATGAAATATATAAGTTGGGGGAGAAAGTGTTCTGTAATATTTTTCAAATAAACACATTTTACGCTGTATTTTTTGATCGTCCTGGGGCAGTGATTCCCAATGTGGGTGTTAATGCCCCTTGGGGGCGATGGAATGTTCCAGGGGGGTGGTAGAAGCTACGGATCTAACGTAGGATCCTATGGGTTAGATTGCGTTAGGGCAATGGGGAAAAAATTTCTGAAGAAGGGGCGATGGGACACAAAGGTTGGGAAACTATGTTCTAGGGTAAGAATTAACAAATTTTAGACTAAGAAATTATAATAGATTAAAGCTCAGTCCAAAAGGCAAAAACCATCATACGCTGACCTTCACAGCATTATTTTTCAAATGGTTCCTTTGACGAGACAACGACTTAGTTGACCGACTTTCCAACCTACATCATGGCAGATATATCTCAAACGAGCACAAGTTAATTCAAACATAAAAATTATATGGGAACCAACGGTCCTCACTGGTTATGGGTTCTATTTGGAAAAGAGGGAAATTCGCAGCGCCACCCATCTCATTTTCCAATGCTCAGAATGACAGACATATCTAATGGCAGCAGTTTTACATTTCATACGGTCAAAGCTGTTCTGGCATGCGACACCATCCAAGTGTGCTTCAAACATGCCGCTAGTAAACAATGTCAGAAATATCAATTTGTTACAGTTCAACATTGCCGTGGATTGTGTCAATATTGTAATGCCTGAAAAAAGTGGTGTTGTGTCCTCATTTCTTTCATATCCATCAAAATATACAAATGAAGTTTTATGGGATGTGTAACGTTATTCCTCTCTTGCAGTTAGCATTACCCGAGGGCGTAACGTTCGACGCAGTCTTATCTGCCACTGTGACACCTGGTCATTTCTTCTTGCAACAGCCAACTCACCCAACTTATCACACTTTGCCATTATTAACGAGTGGGATGTCTGCATGGTACACAGAGTTTGAAGCTCCCAAGCTTGTCAGAGTAGCATGTGGTATGCTTATTGATTGCTTATAATTTTTTTCCTAATAAAACATGTCCATATTAATTTTTTTAATATTCAAATTTAAAAATATGTTAATTTTGATCAACATACTTTTCAGATGCCATTGTTGCTGTTCCATATGCTGGGTTATGGTACAGAGCTCAAGTGTCTACAGTACATCCAGATACACAGCAGTGTACTGTCCAATTTTTAGACTATGGAGGATATGAGATGTATGACCTCTCAGAACTTCGACAAATAAGGTATATTCATTTCTTTCTACTTTTTGATTATAATTACTTGTTTTGATTAATACAGTGAAGTAGCCCTCTATAACAATGTTTCTCAAAGTTTGTGCCATGACAAGCTGGAAATACTGGTGTGTATGCCTATCTATGATTTGAAGTTTGTTCTTTTATGTATGTACAGTATCAACTAGTTTGGGAAGTGTCATATGAGCCATGAATAAATAGGCAAAGGGAGCTGCAAGTGACAAAACTTTGAGAACCACTGCTTTATAGCAATTGCCTGTATAATTATATAAATCAGTCATCTGTCTACGATGGCATTACATCATTGCCACATGTAACTGGTGCCTACGATGGCATAAAACATCATTTGGATTTTTCATTTTCTTTTTCATATGGATATGATACAATAATTTGTCATACAGTTGCTGCTACCTACACAGGCATCCTCCTACTTTATTTTGCTAGGTCATTAGATGGAGTTGAATAATACAATTATATTTCAAGATCTGCACCATGCTGTGCAAGGCTGCATCCTCAAGCGTTTTTTTTAAATATATATTCTATCTTATAATTAGTAACATACAAGGAGAAACATAAAATTTACTTGTCATTTTATAAATTTCAATATGTCATTTTCAGCTGGAATTGGTGAGAAATATTTTCCTGCTTTCATTTTGAACTTTAACAACCCATGCTGTCATTGCATTTAATTAAGAATTTAACATTTATATTTATAAAACTAATTAGTTTTACTGATCAACTTTTATTTTAAATATTCAGCAAAGAACATCAATTTTAATGTTTTTATAAAAAAATCTAATCAAAAATATATTTCAAGAAAATGAAAAAAGTGTGCACATCTTCATAAATTGGGCTCCGTGAGTAGCTCATGAGCCAGATGACATTAATCTCTGGTCCCAATGCACTTTTCATGGTGTCAATGCATACCATTTATAATGATAAATCCATTATAATGATGCTTCTCTGGCCCCTTGAGAAGAGTTTGGCTGTAATTGTATGTAGGACTTGTGAATGTTTATTGAAGGTTTTTGTTTTTTATTATTAATGAAGGTTTTTTCTTCTCTCCCCTCTCTTTAAGATTTGAGTTTGCACAGGTTCCCTTTCAAGCGACAGAATGTTATTTGGGTAGTGTCACGTACCCAGAAGGTGAGTTTTCACTAAATTCATTCATTGTAAAACTGTGAGTGATATTTGAATAAAAAAATCTTCCCATATATGGAAATCATTTGTGCCTGATGATGGTCATAAAAAAGAAAACTACAAAATCGGGGCAATACACTGTGGATGCTGCTTTTGCAAACAGATTGAAGTGGGTTAATTTGATCCAAGAGAAAGAAAGGTCTAAATTATTTGAACATTAAATTGGATAGACTGTATTAACAGTGCCACACAAGACACCACAGAAAACAAACTGCATAATGCTGCAAGCACATATGTACATCACTCCTATATTTACTTGTTTGCTCTGGGTTGTGACTTTATTTCTCGGCATGTGTGAGCGACATTACCACATGGTTTTCAAGTAAATTCGGTGAAACTTCTATGCAAAGATGCCATTTGTAATCGATAAAATCTAAAAAATGTCAATGCTACTCTGCAGACAAGGTCATAGCATTCGCATATCGTCATCTTATAATGAAAACATTGTATATAAATTTAAAATAGGAAGAGTAAAAAAGGATAGAACACCCCGATTGAATAACACACAAAGGTGGTTCATTTTTCCTTTATATGGGGCAGATTGTTGCTAGGTGTTTTTCTTCAAAAGCTGTAATAGATGAGCTGTTGATCTCAATCAAACTGTCAAAAAGTCATTTTCGAAAAAAATTAATTTAAGAGGTTTTAAAAACACTTTTGAAAGTTACTTGGTAAGTCTTTCCCTTCTCTACTGCATCACCCACAGTGAGAGTGATGTCAGGATCTTGTTTTTCAGTTGTCTCCATCTTTGGTTTTCCTTTTTATTGTATTGAAAATCAGTATATAAATTGTGATTCATTGTTTGTAGAACTATTTAACATCATTAAATTACTTGCATCCATGTATACAACATCCTGGGAACCTTGATCAATCATGGACCCCTTCCCCCCCTCGTGACTAATTTTTTTCAAACATACATTTTAAAGTATATTCTGCTTTCACATGTATAATTCTTTCCCAATTATTTTCTCAGGTGAAACTGCATGGTCAGAACAGGCAAGAGTGAAGTTTGAAGAACTTGCACAAGGGCAAATAATCCAAGGTTATATAGTTGGTTATGACCAGACTGGAGTTCCTTATGTCCATCTCTACACAGCACAGGGTGCAACTGTAAGTTTCATATTTTGTGCTTTATGTATTACTTACAAATTTAATGCAAGCAGTGATGATTAACTTCGATTTTTAATTTTATTATTATTTATTTTTTGCTCTTCCCCCCCCCCCATTGTTCCACGAAACAAAATTGTCATAAATTTTTCATTGTGTACTTGGATTATTTATCAACCTTTTTCCTAGACACGCATAAAATCTTTTCTGGTTTAGCTTGAAAGTTGTGTAAGGGAGAGGGCTGATAAATCTCTCTCTCTCTCCCAGGTCATCATGTCAATGAAAAAAATATGTAATAGCATTTTTCTATGCGTGATTGTTGAATTGGTGTCTGAGGACTGGACATAAAGGTTTTCTGAATTTATATCAGTATCTTTACCAGAATAGAAGAGGGGATTTCACTGAGTCATCCCAGAAAAGTGAAAAAAAAAATATTTTGGACAGTTTTTATTTTTGAAAAAAGTTACATAATGGATCAGTGCATTTTCTGCTGGTTGGTATGAAACTGGGCCCTTCATTGTTGGTTTAGCAGAAACTATGTTGTTGTAGAGCGAAACCTTGCTACAATGTTACGTGGTGTAACGATAAATCAGTCTACAACAATATTTTTTCAAATCGTGCTTGGATTGTATAGTGTTCAACTTCTCTCAATACATTATCCTTTAATATCATATATATCCCTCAATGAAGTTGCCTTGAAGCTGCTTTCTACAGAGTATACAAAGTTTGTTGCAGCAAACCAATTTTCAGAATAAAACTATTAATTGAATTTTGTTAATCAACTGATAAATTGAGATTTTTTTGCTAGCAATTTCTACTTATCCTGCCAACTCCAGATTTAGGTGGGAGACTCCAGATTCCCCCCCCCCCTCCCCCAGTCTCTCTTCAGAATTATTGGGAACTTCTCCCAATTTTAGACAATTAGATTTTCCTCTATTTTAGCAAAAAATGTATAGCAATAACTGCACATATGTTGTTTTTTACATTTCTGTGTATGCTTTAGAGGATGAAGAATAAACTGCACATAGATTTTAAAAAATTGTTCAGCACTAGAAGGGACAGGTAGTTTTTACCTATTATAAAACTAGTTCCCCCTTGTCTGAAAATTTGTGCTTGCCAACAACTTTGGTGTATGGCGATAATTATGCCTATCTGGCAACAGCCTAAAAACTGATTTGTAATTTTCTTTTACTTGCAATGTTTCAAAAACTAGTTTGCCTCCTCTCAGGAGAATTTCCAGATTTCTGGAGTCTAAAAGTTGGCATGTCCAAATGCATTTTATGGTGGTTTTAATCCCTTGAACTGAAATGACGAGTCCAGCTTGCCATGAAATTATATATCTGAACAGTGCTGCCTGCAAATAAATTGCAGTTCAAGAGGTTAATAACAGCAATTCAGTAGAAATGCCAATGATAGTATAAATGTTGTAGGGACTAATGATAATACTACCTCTCTTAATATAACTATAACCCCTGTCCAGTTGTTCCGACAGGTGTAAATAAATTTACTGGTGATTACAGTATAACCTAGTCAAGTCGAACCAATTGAGACCAGAGGTGATTCTGGATATATCGAAAACCCAGGTTAACCGGAGAATGTGATAAATAGAATAAAATAAATAAAACATATACAGAAAAGCACCCTTATGTTGAACAAATGAAGTAGGAATCATATTTACATAAGATATAGACGTTATGTTAATAGAGGTGTACTTGGATGGAAAAATATAGTGAGTTGCTGCTGCAGATCGTGTGTACTGCTTTCAAGCCGCATGATCACACATTCGCTTAAGCATAATATCATTGTCTTCATTGCAAACAATTATGCTTATTTCTCACAGAATAGCACAACTGAACTGTAATGATTAGCACTGGAGAGAGATTTGAGCCTTTAGGGGTTGCCTTTTTTTTGGGAGTAGCCTATTCTTAAAATTAGGAGTTGGGGACAATGAAGACAAGACACATCACATCCCAAAGCCCAACCAGTCACAAAGAGAAAAAGAAGCAATGTCATAATTAAATTTACGTGCAAAAAACACAGCTACAATATTGGTAGACTGCAGTAGTAATATTGTTATGATTTGACAAAAATCTCTCATGGTGATTTCTCTCGTTTGGAGTATGAAACTTTGTTTTGGCTCTTTTGATTCTTTTTTCAGTCAAATAGATGGCATTGCTATCACATATTTACCAGTACTGTATAGAATGTCCTCCATGTTAGAGAACATTCTCACTGATAGATGGCTGTAGCTTCTCATGCTATAAGTGGAGAGGGTCGGTGGCAGCCACCAAGGTATTTGGGGGGGGGGGGGGGGGTCCATGACTAAAATCATTTTGGAACTGCTGTCTTACCTGCACATACACTGCACTTTATAAGCTTCAAGAAATCAGTGAACTTTGGTTCTACTCTATATCAAAGCAGCATGATAGAATTTTACTTGCATGCACAATAAAACTTTGGTATTGTTTGTTCCCATTTCTTGTAATTCGGAAACCAATCTCGAAGAAAAAATATTTATTTATTATAGGCGGTTTTCATCAACCGAGAACTAGTGAATGCAGGATTTGCTAGATGGACGAATCAAGAAGAGGTACAAGAAGAGACATCGACAACAGCTTTGACAACAGAGGCACCATCTGAAAAACAATGACCAGCTTCCATGGATCATGAAATGTAGCAAACTATTTTTTGCTTACTGAAGATTTCCCCCTACTTTTTTTGTAATATAACTGAGCTCATGAACCTTAAGGAACGTTTCTATTAAGTGTTGTATTTCCCCCCTCCTTTTGGCAATTTGTTTCTTTTTTTGACAAAGTGTGTTATGCTGCGAATTAGTGAATGAGTGACCTTGATGGGTATTGTGTTCCTTTCGTTATATATAAATTTATTGTATTTATGTGAGATGTAGTGCCTATCGTGACAGTTGCAATTTTATGTCACGTCTCAATTTTATGCTCAAAATATTTTTGTAGTTATTGGTGAGTTGATTATTAGCATGCGGTATATATATTTGCAGATTGTTATGAATTGTTGCATGCTTTTTTTCCCATTAATTCCCATAAGGTTTGCTTGATGGATTTGGTTTCATTTTTGTTGTGATGATATCTTTTATTATCATGGGTCTTTTCTAGGAATTTTTTTTATATGTGTCTCTCTCTATGCAAAAAAAATACAATTGTGCATACACATATTATATATATATATATAGTGCCATGTTTCTGAATCTTTAATGAGATGAAAGAAAATATTTTTATCGACCAATTAGACGTTCATTAGCAATAGAAGAGCTATTTTTAATTGGCTGTTGTACTTAATCCATTGCCTTAAAATAGTGGGGGAAAGGAATCTTCCATTTCTTGAGCGCATTACAATACTTTCCCAGTCGTAGCTGTCAATAGTGTAAAGTATTTTATGCTTGTCAAAAATTGTTATTGATTTTTCTCGTCGATTTGATAGTGTAGAAAAATAATTTTTATGGAAGGCTTCCTTATGTGCCTGGTGCTTGCCATCACACTTATTTTCTCTTAAAGGATAGCAATTTCATTTCTTGAAACTGTATATCCAGTCTTTTGTACCAAGGTTTTATCTGTACAAAAAAAAAATGTTAAACTTGTAAGTGATATAGGATTTATATATTATATATTTTTTGTTACTTTTATTCTTTGAGCTGCATATCACATCCTCAAAACTTTTTTTTTTTTGTTACAAATTTTTAAATGCTTCATTCGGTTCAGTTTTGTACACAGGCGAATATCTTAGATCGAGGAGAAATCTTTTCAAGTTCATGACCTCCAATTTTTTAAGCGATATTGTTTTTTTAATCATGTGATCAGCAGTACAGCTGAATCCTTGTTACTCTTTAAAATGTAAGTTTATTCAGCTCTGGAAAATATACTTTCCCGCTCGTGGATTAAATCCATAAATAATAATTCATATCTCCCTTTATACTATAGTTAGAAGTTTTGCATGAATAAGAAAAACTTTGATACAAAAAGTATGCAATGCGCGATATTTAGAGTTTCAGAAAAACATTAGTAAAGATGGGAAAACTTAAAAGCAGCTTACTATTAACTGCTTCTCTTAACATTTGCTAAATACAGTAAAACCATGTGTAAGATTTGCACTATACGAGACAGAAACTTGTCTTGAACAAAATAAAAATAGTCCCATCAATGATTAGTGCATCTTTATAAAATGGAAATGTGTCTAAAATGAGATATTAGTCAAGTCTTTTGGCATTCTGTTTCATACAGTTTGCATTGTGCAAGAAGAAATATATCATAACGCGGTTATTCAAGACAAGTGTAAAATGAATAATGCCTGGTGCATTTCAGCTACTTATTAACAATATACAGATGTGTGTATCAGGTGCTACCTATTTTTGCATCTATAATCAACGCTCTATTTCACAAACTGCATGTTCTTACAAAGTAATCTGTTAGATTCCAAAAACAATATGCTATTCCTTTGTCTTTCCCATTTACAAACTTTTGATTTTACTAACTGTTTTTCACATCTGTATAGATTCATAAAAAAGGCATAGACTATTTGTTTTTGATTATAAGGTAATCATATATTTTTTTCAAAGGGAGAAATGTGTAGTCAATTATAAGAAGATATTTTTCAGCAAAAAATGCTCGTTAAATCTATTTTTAAGTCGAAAAAAAAATATTTTGAAAAAATCAGGTGCTTATAGCAAGTATAAGATTCTATTTGTGTTCAGATGACAAAATGTTACGTCACTTTTTAAAAAAATTTAAATAGTATATTATGTCAACATGCGATACTGTGGCTTTTTGATTTCTTAATTTTGCATCCATTGTTTCCTCTTAAACTGGAAAAAACCACTAAATTTTACCACTTCTCAAAATTTAAACAAAATTAGGTAGTGAACAACCTAATTTTTGGAAAAGGTGACACATTTTGCCATCTGAGCGCAGATATATTTAATGAGAGAAAAAAAATTTCACCCTTTTATTTAGTAACTTGATTTCTATTCAGCTTTGACAGTGAACACATTACTTTTGGGCATTTTCTTTTTAAAAAAAAAAAAAAAAAAATTATACAGGAAAGGAAAATTATGATGTTCCTCACACTGAAACAGTCTCTTCATGAAGTTACGAATACTATGTATATTCTTCTTTCCTCTATAAAGTCTGTCTGTTATTCATGGACCTTCAAACCTGAAAGTTGATCTTCTGTCAAATCATTTGATTGATGGGTCATCTTTTGTTAAAGTGCATTATATCTATATTATGAGTGACAAAAGAAGCTCACAAACAATGTTGTGGTTCTTGCATTTACCTTTTTCAAGGTTCTCCCCCTTTTAATACCTTGTTAAATCCGAGTTACCATAAAAAAAATATGCTTGCCAAAAGCGACAGAATTGCTATATGATTAGCATTGTACTAAATAAAATGCATTAATTTCACTTGTTAAATCTAGACCCTTGTCAAAAGGGGGGCTTGTTATAAACAGGTCTGACTGTATATTTGGTGTAGGCAATGTTTAACCTCTAATATTGCTTTGTCAGTTGAGAATGCTGTTCGATAAAATTATATGCAGCTCACATCATATTTTGTGATTAAATATTAAAAAAAATCTATACTTTAAATTCAAACTTGTATCTAAAAAAAATTCCTTTCAGTGTTAATGATCTAATGGCAGTTAAAATTTAATTTATTGTGATTAATGTTTGTATAATAAGATCTGAGAATATTTCTTCATTCAAAATGGATGAAATTATCCAATTTATATATGATTATTGCAATGCAAGAGCAGCAGGAAAAGCTTTTAATCAAAGAAAAAAATGTTTTTTGAATGGGTTGTAAACCAATTTTTTTCATTGAGATGGTGAATTTAATACGTCACTTTGAAATGATTTTTAGAGTAAGGTGACTTTTTATCAACCTGGGATAGTGAATCTATATAAATTGAACATGAATATAAATTAGCTTGTTGCGCTATACATAAAGCAATAATGCATCAGCGATGTAATGTAAAGTTGAAGATATTCGAGTGCAGTTGTGGATGTATATTAATGTGGAGTATTTGTAGAAAGCGAAAATTTGGTTTGCTTCCAACTTTCAAGGTTAATTTATGACTTTTTTGCTGTTTCAAGGAATCTGTTGATGGTTTTGATCATAGCTGTCAAGTCTCTCATACTCCCGAAAAATGCTTATATCCCGAGTTTTGATCATGATTGTAAAAACATCATTACTTTTGGGATGGGAATATTCCCAAGGAATTTATCCAGGAAAAAAGATGTGTTTTTATCATCGAAATGATGGCACAAGTATAATATAAATTATTGTCATTGCGTCAAATCACAAAGGTATGTTTAATTTACAGTTTGTATCCCATTTGATCATGTCCCTTTTCATGGCCAATGGTGATTTTTTTTTTTTTTTGCTGGCGTAATTTGATTTTGAAAATAGTAAGGAACAGGTAATATTTAATCTACTGGTTGGTGGTGATTGATGACTTGGCACTAATCTGGGATGGTTTGCACAATTTTGCAAAGGGGGAAATCCCTAAAATTTCACTTTCATTAATAAAAATCCCTAAAACTTCACTTTAGTTAATAAAAATTCCCTTTTATATTTTTGTATGGAATTTAGATCTGTGCGAAAACATCCCTAATTCTCATTCTCCAAAGTTGGCAACTATGGTTTGGATAAGTGATTATAATCATTGAAATGATTAATACATAATTTTACCAGATAACCTTATATAGTAATATAATGGGTTTTTCCTGCTATGCATGTAAAAATAAAAAAAAAACCTTCCACTGAAAGCTAGTATGGGATAGAAGTTGAATCTTGTGTGCATTGCATTGTCATAATATGACAGGTGCGAGTCCTTAAGAAATGCACTCTTTAGAGCTGGTTTTAGGATAGTGTGCATTACATGAGAACACATTATTTAAGTGTAGAAATATGCACATATTTTGTCAGTAATACAAGCTGTTATCTAGAATGAATTTATACGGCTGTGTATTAGAAAGAGCCTAACATAGATGGGGAGAAGTTTAAAATGTGTTATAAATGTAGTTTGTGTGTTTTAATTCATTATTTTGATGCCGAAAACAAATCCTTACCTTTAAGTCTGTTATTCAAAAATGATCGCTTTTATATGTAAAAGTTTTTTTTTCCCTTTCTTTTAAAGCTACTCCTTATCTAGAAAGTTGGGTGGTGAAGGAATTAATAAGTGCATTGGAGGAAAAAGCAAAGAGTTTAGCTGTATGCATTTTATGAGAATATTATACAGGAATTTAGTTATATAATTGTAAACTGCTAAAAAAGTTCTCCCCCCCCCCCCTTTTTTTGAAATGTACTTTACACTTTTGTTTTGTTAAAAATACTAGTTCTCATTTTTGTTATTTCACCTGTTGGCCATTTTGTTTCTTGATGATTTACAGAAAAATGCCACTCATTCCTCATTCATTTAGTTAGTAAAATTACGACAAATTATGTTATGCTCAAGTTTTCTTTTTGAATATGGGAAATTTTCAAGTACCTTGTTTTTATAATAAGAAATATAATCGAGGCTCGTTATAACGACCCCCCGTCAGTCAAAAACTGACATTTTATTCTGTGGTCATTATGTAGAAAAGAAAACATACAGTACGCTCATTATATGAATGCATTTGGGACTTGTCCTGTTGGTCATTGTAATGGAATGTGGGAGTGGTTATAATGAACGTCAACTGTACTTTGATGCTCACTTGTGAAATCATTTATTTTAATAGATTCGCAACATTTTAAAACGTCTATGTAAATATATTTATTGTAATTTAATATAGAATCGTAATTAGTATAAAAATGTGTGGGTGTGTTTTTTTTTTTTGTTGACTCAGGTTATTGATTTACAAATATAAATCGACATGTGTGGGATATATATATATATATACATTATAGGTGCAAATATTGTAACTTGTTAAAAAAAAATAGTTTTGTGGTTTAAAAGTAGTGAATAATCAAATTTATGCTTTTTTATGTCATTCATATTTGTATCATTTATGACAATTAAAATCGTATATTCTATTCTGACTAAAACTAAGAAATGTGATTTGTTCGGGTGACTAATTTATTATCATGATCTGGCCAAGTTCAAAAAAGCAACAACTCAGAAAATTGTATTTTTGATTTATGCCGTCTACATATTCTACATATTGCAAAACAGCAACGCTCAACTCTGCTTATACATTCCTCTACTGTAATTAAATGTGAATTGATTCCCATTCAATTCTATACAAAGTGAATTTTTAAAATGCACATGCATACAGTAAAACCTTGATAAGTCATCACTTTTGTTGATTAAAAAATGGCTCAAGCGGAATGAAAACTTGGCTCAAGCGGAGTGATATATGATATTTATTAAAATATGAAATAAAATTTATAGATTACAAAAGAAAAGTAATCTAAGTAAAAGTTCTATTTTTTGAGCTTACTTATTTTGGTAAAATATACTGCAGCACTGTTTAATTTAGACTAATCAGAGTAATTGTTAGAATAGCTGGTTTTTCTTCACAACGGAAAAATATTGAACATTAATTTACATTAAAATTAAATTTTAGTGTTTTAAATTCAATTCATGATACAACTATAAGGTAATCTCAAACAGCATCCACTTTTGACTTTAGGAAAAATGCCTGTTGAAAAACCAAAGTTTAGGCCTTATGTCTGCTTTTCCCTGCCCAAAGATATTTTATTTAAATTTGAAACCCTAAATTATGAGGCTCGTTCAAAAATCAGGTCTAGCTAGAACTGTCCCTAACATATCAAAATCTTTAGCCCGCAAATGAACTTCCTCAGCGTAACTTTTGTTACTTGAGTTCTTCCGTTTTGGTACATGAGCCTTTTTACAGTGACCTTTAAGCATATGGAAATGCTGTTATCACGTTATTTTTTCAAAGGGAGTCTCTTCCTCTCTCAAACTTTTCATACTGGCAAGTTAACTGAAGTTAGCAACGAGTAAACAATGGTTTAATAACATTTCTATGAAAGCTAGATGGGACAGAAAAAACTACTTATCAGGGTGACGACTTTACTGTATCTGAAAACACAGAATTTTAAGTTGCTTTTTTGAACGGGACCGTTGAATGTGTCAAAGGGTACACATTATTGACACTTATTGGCCACATTGGAAAACTGCTTAGGTTTAACTGAGGAAAAACTCAAAAAAAAAAAAGTTGACAAGAGCATTTTAAAGTCTAATTTATTACAAATCACAAAAAGGTTGAGCTCTCTCTTGTATTACCTACTCTGTGACAAAAACATCGTCCATCAAAACGAAGTAATGTCTTAAAATAGATTACAATTTAGTAAATTCATTTTGTGATCTTGTCAAAGAGCTGTTTTTGGTGGCTGTATTAATATAGAACCTGGCTAAAGACCACTGTTTTACCTCGACAGAACTTCAACTGTATCAGAAACTTCTTTAATTTGCTGAGACATCTCCAGCAGCTACTTCACTATTATAAAGATTGGCACATAATTGGCAATCATTTTATATTTCCCATTTGCATGCACAAGACATCAATGAATTTCAGGGTTGTGTTAACACCAGTTTTGTGCACATAAAATAAAAAGATTTTCGGCACCTCATCTTATTGTAAATTCTCATTTAACTAATTTTGAAGCTCTTCGTTCTAGCCTTTGGTCAGTTCTGTCTTTTTATAGCAACCTTTTTTTATTGGAAGTACCTGGAATGAATTGAACAATATTCCCCAGAAACTTATGGGAAATTGTTTTTCAGTGAATGAATTATCTTTGTTATAGTCAAGGTATCACTGTTATGTTGATGTAATTGATCAGTAGGCCTGAATGAATGAATGCCAGGGCTCTGCCATCAGACTTATCCTTTTGCCAAGATCTCTTTCAGCCCAGCTTCATGGCAGAATCTGGAACAAAGTGAGTGTACCTATGTGAACAGTAGGGCTAGGATTTTTATGACCTAAAAACTTCTTGAAAGTTCTGCTCTAAAAAAAAGTGAAAATATACTTTTTCAAAACTACCTATAAAAATTTTCCTCTTCCATTTCTGGTGAAGTTAACTTTAGCGAAATAGATGTACCAATGAGAAATATTAATTAAATCATCAGTTGTAGATTGAACTGAAATTCTTTGATTTACAAACTGCCAAATGTATGTCTCTCATGGAATCAGTAACATTGCTTTTTTTTTTTTTTATCTTGGTTTGTGTGCTAAACTGAATGTTTACTGCCTAAAAGCATATTCCATGGGAGGAAAAAACTAGAAAATACAATTTTTTTTGTCTATATAAAAAATGGGAGTACAGTTGAATCTCCTGAAGTGACAAACTTGCCCAGTATAATTTGATCTCAATGGGAATTAAATTTTTATAAATTAATATTTTTCACATTGGGCATAATCAATTCACTGATTTGTTGATTAGTACAGAATATTTTTGGTATTTTTCTGACTTTAAATACAGTCTCGTTTTTCTGCACTGATGTGGAAATACATACAGGGAAAACAACTTATTGAATTGTTGCTTTCAGATTCAAAGAGATGACAGCAGTTCTTGAACACATAACATATATGATAAATCAATTTACTGCCATGTTATTTTTTTGTGGGGGGGGGGGGAAGGAGAACAGTAGATGGAAAGATCACCAGGAAACCTTGGGAACAAGCCCAGCATGCAACAGGTCTTCTCTGTAAACTTGTGTGTCTCTAGCTCAAAAAGGGTGAAGGTATTGTCACTAGGAAGAATATACAGATGTTCTGAACACTAAGAACTTCCTTTTCTTATCTTGACCTTGTCTTTTAACAGAAGATGGAAGGGCAAGGAAAAAAAATATTTCTCATTGAAAATGCAAAAATATGTAAAATATGCTCTATCAATTATGTAAAAATTGTGAAATATGCAAAAAAAAAAAATTGCACAGTCAAAGAAATCCTAACAGGATAAATCTTGATCAGGTTTTCGGAGCTGTTGTATAATAGATTGGAGGAGAGTTTCTCAAGCTAAAAAGGTGGTCATACCCTTACTGGTGATGATGATCCTTTAGCTCAAGGATTTTCCCCAAAGCAGAATATACCAAAATCTGTGACTCATGTCTCAGAGTAACCAGTTGTTCTGCAGGGAACTCTTTCATCAGGACTGTATTTATTCATAACAAAGCTTCTGAATGAAAATTACCATGTTATTTTCAATAAAAACAGATTTTGTTTATAAACTGGAGGCCAAATTACAAGCTTTACCATGAACTCATCAAATCTATTTCCTAGAGCCTGATTTTCCTTTGAGAAATGCACACAAAATGCATATCCATTAGAAACACTCATTTTACTTAAAATAATTTACAGAAATAATATAAATTCAGTATCACAAGTAGAGTTTGATCAGTTCATCACTCACGGCAGAAGGTGTCAATATGCCAAGATCAGAGAATAAAAGAGTAATATAAGAAGGTGGTGTGTAATCAACCATGGGATGCTCTTTCGTCAAGTCAGCGTCTACGGAATGCCTCTTCGAAGACAAGTACTAAAACAAATCAATATACATTATTTAAGAAGACACCAAAATGTGTTTTATTCAATTAAGGGTTGTATCACATCGGTTTTAACCAGAGACAGTTGAAACTAGTTTAAACTGGCCTGATCAATATTAGTTTCAGCCACATCAAGTGGTCAAAACTCAAACTTCAATTTTTTTCCCCCCATTACTTATAAAAAGTAGTTACACATGATACTGCCTTAATAACTCAATGACTGAAGAAATGATGCATGAATATTTAAATTTATATATTAGTTAATTATATATGAGTAAAGATTTATACTGTCAACTTGAATAAAATTGAATTCTAGCCATAAAAAAAACACATCCAAAATCAAAGAATTATCAATACAAATCAGGGTTGGTCATTATTATAGTAAAAACCAGATTATACATTTGTTTTTTGGGAAGGTTGACATTTTGACCAGGGCACTTGCTAAAAGAGGGTTTTAGACATCTAGATGTGTTCAAATATAGCATTGAGCTTATATTACTGGAGAGAAGGAGCTGCTGTGAAGGAAGTAACATTGAACACAAGGATATCATGTGGTGTGTTTAGTTTAATACGCAGTTCGTGTCAGGCATTTCCCCATTGAAATGTACAGTTCAACTTCTATAAATATTGCAATTAAATTACCTCTATCATTTAATTCCGGAATCATTTCTTTCATTAATTCTATAATTATCTATTTCATTAATTCTGGAATAATAGGTGCAAATCTTGAAAAAAAAAAAAAAAAGTAATCAGAAGTCCTTCCCTATTTCCCTTCAAACTCACTGCCAAAGCAGAGACCCCTAACGTCATTTTCCCTACAGTAATATAAGCTCAATGAAATATGGTCTTGAAACTGATTTAGTAATTTTAAATGTTTCTCCTATTATTTTCTTAAAATAACTAATAAATAATAACATAATTAGGTGAATTTAAATAGGCTACTAGTTGTACAACTTGCTGTGAGAGCTGCAACTTTAGAAAAAAAATTGCTTTGCTCTGTCACCTCGGAATAGAATCTGTTTCTCTCTTTTAAGTGGAAAAATATTAGACTCGAGATCCTTCCTGATTTTGATCACTTTTAGCCATTTAAAACCACTTTTGGCCAGTGGCCTGGTCAAAACCAATTTTTATGTGATTCTGGCTGGTCAGAATCAATTTTGACCTGGCAGAATTGCAACCAAATCAATTATACCTTTTTCTCCAGAATAGAAAGCAGTCAGTGTTTCATTAAGGGAAAGAAGCTAACAGGCAATAATCAACTAAATAAGAAATGTCTTATTGCTTGGCATTTTTCATTTGTGAAACACTGATCCATCTCTTTTGCACTAAAGAAATGAAATACGTCAATACCTTCAATCATAAATATTTGACAAACAAAAATTTTTCCTCAATCTCTGTAGGCAATGCATTGAAAGGCTTTTATTTTGGAAATAGATTGTTAGGTAATGTGAGTTAATGGCAGTCCGCATCATTGCATGGCTTCGCTTGAATGAAAAAATCCCTAAAAGAAATACTCTTTCAATCATTACAATTCCAGGCTGAATTTATTTTCTCAGAGAAAAATATGGAAAATTAGGATTTCAAGTAGGGACAATCTGCAATACTCGCCAAAAAGTAAGCAAAGGTGGTAGTTATTGCTAACATTACCAATAGTGGAAAATGAAGCACTACTGAAAATCAGTGGATTAAAATGAGTTATACAAAAAAATGCATTTATCATGACAAATAGGTGAGGTCTATTGGCGCAAGGACCAATTAGGTCAAACTGCGCTGAAACAAATGACCATTTAAAAAAAGTAAAACTTGTTCTTGTCATGTCAATAAAGTAAAATTAAGCATGATAAAAAAGTGTTGAGTGAAACTCAAAACAATGGCGTAGATTGTGAACAACTATAACTTGTAGTAAAAACCAATGTCTGATGAATTTAAAAATGTAAGATGCATCGCAATGGTCATTCACAATGTCACGAAGTAAAAGATGACTATGAACAAAAGCGATCATAAAATGATGCGAACAAGTAAAAGCATGAGCAAAATGGTCCCGGATTTCAGTTAAGGATAAAAATTCAAGTAGCTTCACTGAATATGCGGAAAAAAAAGAAGATTCAATCTTTTTTTTAACAAGATTGGGACAAAATCTTTGTTGTCCAAAAAAACCACAATTTCGAAGAGTAATTTCACTCCTCTCCAAAATATTAAGGAGTAGTTTTATAAAAATGAGGGGTATTTTTTTAATGGGGCTATTAAAATAAATTACCTAACATTTGAATTATTTTCACTTCTCAACGAAATTTTGTAGAGTAAAGTTGAATTTCAATGTGAAGCATGCATCTACATGCATATTGGTGAACAATGATTGGGGCTGTGAAAAATAGAGGAACATCCCAGTAAAACAAGTCATATGGTTACCCTATGCCATTGTTCCCCAAAGTGTGGGTTGCAACCCTGTCAATGCACTAGGGGAGGGAGAGATTCTGCAAAATAAAAACATCCAAATAAGAAATTCATTTTTATTTTAGAAATATGTCAAAACTAAAAAAAAATGTCTTTATATACTCAGCTGAGCTAATTACCATGTATCATGCAATGTAATCTTTACCAAATTCTACTTGTAAAATTATTAATGTATCAAGTTAATACTTTTACAGGGTGCCTCAGAGAGAATCACTCAAATTCAAAATTGCATATTTCTTAAAAATTAAAAACACGTAATGATAGGTAACATATGAGTATAAGGGAAAAAAGTGCATTTTATGAAAAGTTTTTATTAATAGTTGATTCCTAGTGTATAAATATTTTGAAATCGGATGACTCTTTCTTAATCACCCTGTATAAGAATATCAAGGGACATTCATCTTGCTACAATTCTATCTTGCATAAGTGCATATAGAATGATAAGTTGTATATGACAGAATTGTATAAATATACAGTCGAATACCGTTATAGCTGAAATCTCGTTTTAATGAACACTTTTCTAATCCCCCAAATAAGTTTACATAGGAACAATGCTAGGTAACGTCAAATTCCTTTATAACGAAATTTCGTTTTAATGAAGTGATTCCTCCGGTCCCTTGGAGTTCGTTATAACATGATTCGACTGTATATCACTTTCAAAAAAAAAAAACTTAAATATCGTTAAAAGTCAATATTGCCTAATTAAAACCAAAACAGCATTCTAAAAAGTGCTTTTTGGCTGCCAATTTACTGGCAAAAAAAAACAATATCCTGGAAAACTGGGTCATATGGTCAGCCTATGTAGGGTGGTCAGCGATAAATATTTTTGCTCAAAAAGGGGGTTCAAGCTTTAAAATGTTTGGGAACCACTGCCCTATGCAATCCTAAAAAATTCTGTTTTACATTTTATTTGTACAACATGTTTTCTTTGATGTGAAATATAAACATGTGAAGTATAAAATGCAGATTGTTCAAGCCTGAGAATTATATGCAATATTGAATAATTAATAGAACTTTCAAAAATAACTGGTGCATATTAACTTCCATTGCAGCAAGTACCTTTCTTTACGGTAACTTTGACAATTGAAGATTTCTAGGAAATGGACTTATTAAATTGCCATTATGTATTAATATGCATGAAATGATAAAATATTTTCTACCAAGAGAAACTACATATTTTGCAGATTAAAAAAAAAAGTAGCTGTGGGTTGCCAAACAGATTATTAGTGTTACATATGCCATTTAAAGTCAAAAGAATAGATGAGAGACTGGTATAGATATAGTAAAATGACTAGTGTAGATAAAGTCAAAGTATGACAGGTAGAGATGAATTTTCTTTTCAAAATTCATATCCATATCATTTCCAGTCATCTATATTTTGTACGAATGGAAGAGAATGACATTATCTCTCTATACACAGTGGAAGCTCAATATAACAATACTCTGCAGGCTAAGGAAAAATATCGTTCCAGAGGGCTGATTATTATATCGAGAGGCAGTAGTTTAAGACTAGAGTATAGACATTTCTAAACAAGACAAAAAAATAAACACCCTGTTGTATATATACAGGGTGCATAGCTAACATCAGGCACCGCCAATTCAGGGTTGGTAAAAAACCCGGTTTTTTTGGTTTAAACCGGTTTTTTGTTTTAAATAGTATTAACATTAACAACAATAAAATTTCTGAAAAATCATTCAAACTTCCAATAATTAACTAAAATAAAATGTTTATTAATGTAATTAACACTATTCCCATGCTAATTAATCAATAAATATTTATTACATTTTAACAAAAACCAACTTTTGCAATTTAATTATTTTTTGCTTAACTCAATGGATTACTGTGTGTTTGAAAATTCTTTATATACTATATGATTAATAATAACATTGAAAGGTTTTTCTCCAGTTACTTTCAGTATGCTTAATTAGGAAGCTATTTCGCAAAAAGTAATAAAAATTAGGTGAATATAATGTATTTAATGAAGCATAAATACTGCAGATTAATTAGCGATGATTTACTATATACAGGGTGATTATAACTAAGGTTTGGATTTCAAAACACTGTAAAAACAGAATGACTTGAAAATTAACATGAATGTTCCTGAAAAAATGGAATTTTATTTGGTAAAGGGGAAAAAGAGAATTAAAAATGTAAAATTAATGACATCATCCACCACTTGGGAAATTTGCTTGCAGAATGGAAACGATAGCCAGTTATGGCAAAATGATAACTTAATTATAGCATTTCACGATTTCATAATTCATGGAAACATCACAAAAAACGAAGTAATTGAACAAATAATTACAACTTACTTAAGAAATGTTAAATATGTTGTCCACCGCGTGTTCTGGCTATGAGGTTGAAAGCACAAAAATTCTTGTTCAACAACGAAATCGGAGTATACCATGGTCATAATGTGGATGTTCTTGCAATTCAGCTTTATTAAACCACTTAATCTGACCACTGTTTATAACATTTTGAGGTTCCCCCACAGCCAGGAGTTGCAAGGGTTAAGGTGCATCCTGTCAAAATGGGTCTTCAGCAGCTGCTTTGCTGGTATTGCAATGTGCATCTTGATAGAAGTTCTATCACACACTGATGCTGTGGAAGTGCCGAAATGATGTGGTTGCACAAAATAGATTATACTGTGGGCCAAGTACAGCATCGTCGACTTGCACATTTTGCACTTTTTTCTTTTGCGAAAGAAACTTCCATTGCTTCAGGAGTATCCATGCAAATTTTCAAATCATTCTGATCAGTACTTATTGTATAGTTTTGGAATCAAAACTTAAATTATAATCACCCTGTATATAGCTGATTATTTTTTAAAATTCTGTTACTACTATACAGTAGAACCTTGATTAACTGGGCTTAACAGTGTGAAAGTATAAAAAAAACAACTATTGAATATTAAGACTGGGAGATATACAGTAGGAGATGTGCTACTTCTTATGGGAAAGAAAATGAAAATGTATGTGAGGTAATGTAACAACTAGTACACTAGTCTTTGTCCTTTAAGGACAGCTGGTGTCTTTATTGGATTATAGGACCACCTGCCCCTAGCATCATGGTGTCACTACTGTAGCTGCTTCTTTGTGAAGGGGAAAAAAACCCTGTGAGATAATACACCATTACATTTAGATGTGTGATGCAATCCTTATTCATGAATTTGCTAAAGATAGAGCATCAGAATGTAGCCAAAGGTTAGAAAATGTTATAAGAATGAGAAATTATGTCTTTTATATATAACTTTAAATGACTAAGATACTTCATATGAAAAAAATATATATATTCTGGCCACTTTTATGAGACTTTTTGAAAAAAACCACTTATAAAATCTTATGTCAATTAAAGATATACCATCAGAATGTACCCCAAGGATATAAAATGTGGTAAAAATGAAGCATTTTGGCTAATAATGAACCAATATGATATTTTTCAAGGAAAAAAATTATATTTAGGCAACTTTTATTTGATTTTTTGAAAAAAACCTGGTTTAAACCAGGGTTGTTTGGTTTAAACCAAGGTTTAAACCAAACAACCCTGCGCCAATTACTGGTGAACTGTTGATGTAAAAGGCATACTTCCAGTTAGAAAAACTACCCAAATAATGTGTGGACCTCAAACCACACGATTCATATTGCAAGGGGTTGTATAGTTATTAAAATAAAAAAGTAAAGTGACTTTTTATACAGACACTGTGTCCAAAAAATCAATTCAAAAGTTGGTGCTCTGTCTCACCTGATGTCAAAAAAAAAACATGTTTCTAAGTGCAATATTTACTGAACTATTTGAATTCAACAGCAAAGAAAAATTGAGAGAAAAACAACATAAATGAGGGGAAAAAAACAATTTTTCATTAGTTTATGCTGTTTTTCCCAAACTTTCCACTGATTTTTGAAATTAAATATTTCAGCGAATATCGCACTTAGAAATGTGAAATGTGGAATTTTTTAATTTTTTGACATCAGGAGAGATGGGAAAACAACTTTCTAATTGGGTTCTTGAGCACAGGGTGTTGTATAAAAAGTTAATTTTTTCATTTCAATAACTGCACAACCCTTTACAATATGAATGATGTGACTGAAGCCCACACATTATTTGGATACTTTTCTAACTGGAAGTATGCCTCTAGGTTCAACAGTTCGCAGTAATTTGCAGCGCCAGTTATTAGCTATGCACCCTATATAAAGGACTGTTGGCCATTTTTACACAGAAGAAAACCCGTACCTTGAATTCACTTGGCAAATCCCTCTGATTCAATGGATAAAGACGTACAAACTTGAAACTCTCTGCAAGTACATAGACAGGCTTATGCATCTCTTTTGCACAAATTGCGATGGAATATGTCCCGATCTACAGCATGTAAAAAAAAAATTAATTAAATAATTGAAAAAAGAAGAGGGTTTTGGTATTCCCTCATACTTTACCATGCAGTGATTTAAAAACAAAAAGCAAATATGTATTCACAATAAAGATCATCAGGATAGGGTTGCTAGATTCGAAAAATGAAGAAGCATTATTTTATTGCCTTGATATGGTACAATAAGGTAAATGGAACCGCTTTTTCATAAGTGCAAGTTCAACCTAGCACCTACAGTGGGGGAAGTCAATGAAACTTCTTGAAAAGTTGAAACAAGGTGTGTTGGGTGTTTCTGGCTTGGGCAATAAATATTTGCAAACATGTGATTTCCAAGTCTATCATTTATATTCTCAACAACAAAAACATGAAACTTGTACAAAAAGACAAAAACAAAAAATTCATGAATTAGGAACATTCATTCTGTGACGACTAGGGTGTTCTTCCAGTACAACGTATAATCTAATATCAGTTAGTCAAATGACAACCATCATAAATTTTTCAAAAATTAGTTAATTGATGGGTTAGGGTTATATGGAATTTATTTTACTTAACACATCTTTTTCCTTTTTTGATAACAGAATCAGCCATTTAATAGCAACTTATATATACATTTACATTCTACCTTATCAGTGTAATCAATATTACATATAAATTTTTTTAATCAATATACAGTAAATTCTCGATAAGTCAAAATCCGATAACTCGAACATGTGTATAAGTCGAAGTTTACACTCAGCCCCACCTTTTCTGAATTTCAGTGATAAAATTTTTCCTTTAGGTCAAAGTTTTCAAGAATGTGAGGAATTTAAAAAATGGAATTTAGTAGACTCATTTAGCGAATTCATTTCTCTGCTTGCAAAAGGTGAATGACTTTCTCATGAAAGAACGAAAAAAAGAGAGAGAGAGAGATTCAGAAATCACTACATTTTTTGACAGAAAATAATCTTGTACGCACTTTATTTATATTTCATTTCATTTATGTGGGTATAATAAATGCTTCCGTTTCCATAATACAGTATGTACTGTATGCATGAATATTCTCATTCAAATAATTAAATGTGATTAAGTAAAATAATTTTTTTCTCAAATTCCTTTTTCCCTAGTAGTTTGACATGTTTTACGAATATAATATTCGTAAATAACACTTATTTTAATAAATCTTTCTTTTCTCACTCTGAAATCTTTTGTCCACCGCTGCACATTAGACTTATCAAAATTTGACTGTATAAAGCTTTAAATATACTCGGACAAAAACATACAATATATATATATATATATATATATATATATATATATATATATATATATATATATATATTGTTCCAGATAATGTCTCATAGATATTCGAAGAGATTAAAAGAGATTATTATTTTATTATTGATATTCAAAGCTAGAGGAAACTCTGGTGGAGGATCGCAGCGGTTCTGACATGCAGATAATGTCTTTCACGGAAGTCCTTGAAATGAGTAGAGGATGAAACAAAATGCAGGACATCACAAATTTATTTACAACAGCTATTTGCATGTATTCACAAGCAGAGATTTGACTAAACATGCTAAAACAGAGACCCTAATATATGAATTCTCATTAATACACACAAGAGTCTGTCCTTTCTCAACTCCACAACTACTTAGTTTTGCTCTGGCAGCATTTTTATACAGGCAAGGCAAGTTCAAGAAAGTTCTATCATATTCTCCCAAGATCCCATTCTTTCCTCTGCATCATGACATTGCTAAACTTGTCAAGTTTGTCGTTAATTTAGCAAGATTTACAGAGAAATGCATTAATGACTATGTACAGGCAAAAATGATATAATAAATGATAGATAAGGTCTATTTGCATTAATTTTCTTAACAACATATCAATATTAACTGTCCAGCGCATTGTAAAGATTATGCATACATATGTAAACTGGTCAAATTCCAAAAAGTAAATTTCTTGCAATATATAATTGTTTACAAAATAATTAGACATACACACACAGAATTAACTGTACACATTAATACCGTGATAAAATTACATCAGTTTTTACTGTTATCAACCTCCCCTCCCCTTCCAAGCATTTTCAATTATTGTATGATTGCTTTATAGTTTGTGTCATTTTCAAATGAAAAAAACGTAAATTCTGAGTAAAATTTTTTTTCGTAATTAGGTTTCTTCATTGCATTTGTGAAATTCATTAAGTTTCTTCATTAAGTTGTAATTTACATAAGGATTAAAAGTAATTTACATACAATAGCTGCTTGATTTTACAAACTTCTAATTTAAGAATGGGCACATTTATGTGAACTAGTCCTCAGGTCCCGAACAATATGCCATTTCTTTGGACATCTTTCGCGTCTAGAAATTTTCGATTTCACGAACTGATTGTTGAAGTTCGTAAAAATGATCATCAACTTTTGTATTTATAAAAAAAATAACTGCGCATTCTCACCTTATTTATAATACCTCCACTCTCAACAACTCCTTCGGCTCCAAATAATACCATGTCAACATTTTCAAGGATGTACCTGCAATTGATGTGTGCAGTCTTTTTCATTCATGAGTAAATGCAAAGAGGAAATAACACTGATGATCAGAGCTGGACAAATCTATCGCATGATATGTCCAGGGCATATAAAAATTCTTACCGGACATGTATTTTTTTCAGCCTCGTGCTCGTGTTGGCCATATAAAAAAAATTAAAACACTTTTGTGTTTTGATTGTTGACGGCAATAAAAGTGTTCCACCAACATCTCTTCCTTGTGACATTTGAAATAAAGGGGTTAAAAGACTAATTTTTTATTTTACTGAAATTACTGCAAGGCTAGAATCAGTCATTTTGTGACTCACCACAATAACTGTATGGATGTGTAATAAAGCAAATATTGATTTTATGGCATGTGTGTTCAGAAATCTTTTTAAGGGTGGAGGGCTAGTAAAATAAATAACATAATTATGCAAAACTGGGATGTCCTTTGTACTTTATCCAACTGAAGTATGTTTCCATTACGAAGAAGTCTGGGTAAGGACTTCTTCAACATGCTGTTTAATAAGGTTTGTTGACGGTAGCTCATTAATGATTGTTATTTACTGCAGGAGCTACTAGATATAATTATTTAATTTCCAGCTAGGACTTTATTAGGCAGTTGTGATGGCTTGTGTAATGAATGCATTTTAATCCATTTTATTTTTATGGACCTTAATATTTTGCGGCTTGGTGCTGCTGCGTCTCTCTCACCTGCCCAAGTTCGGTCCTGGAACGGTCATGATTCCATGAGTGAAGTGAACAGTAACTCATGGACTTCTTTTCAGACACCAACCATGTGGAAAACAGTGGCAGTCTTAGGGCAGTGCGATCTGTGCAATTGCACAAGGAAAATTATCTTTGTATGCTATAGGAGGGACGTCAAATCTAAGGTAAAAGGGTAAAAATAAAATTGAAATGACATAGAATCTTGCTGTTTCTTTGAATGTAGACTTTGTCTCAAGCAGCCCCAGAGTACAACATATGTGTATGGAATAAAAAATTGAAACAAACACAACTGAACACCTTTTCAGAGTTTCACAGACCTACGTTTTAGATATCCAGGCCCAGAATGAAGCAGGTGTGTGAGGTTAAAGCCTTGTAGATATTACCTGGGGGTATCATAGTCTCTATCTAGGAGGCTTTGGTGAGATGTGGACAACCGGGTCGCATGAAGGAAACACCCCCTTTTTTCCATTTCAAGAACCTAACTTCTTTGTCCCTTTAAAGCCAACCTAGAAGACGAGGCGGGACAGGCACGGAACCAGAGAAGGGATATGGAGACGACCGCCCTCCTCAAGAGCCTGATAATATAGGAAAATTAATTTGTCCCAAATTTTACAGGATAGTAGTTTATAATGATCATCATCTATAGTCCAAAAATGGATAAATTCTGGCCCGAATCTGATAAGATGTTTTAACGGGAGGAACTGGTAAGACAAATAAGATTGGGAAACCCTGTGCTGGCTTTCATCATATCAAAAATTACACACGATGTTTTTTTAAAGATGATTATGTGAATAACTGTTGTACTTATACTTATAGCTTCAAGTAAAGCTATTTTGAGCATCATTTTTAACATTGAGAAATGATTTTCACAAAGAAATAAGTTAATCCAGTAATAATATTTGGAAAAAAATTTTTGGGCATGTAAAAATATTGATTTGGACATTATTTTACGTCACATGCCCAACTATGTAAATTTTCTGCGATTTGTCCAGTCCTGCTCATGATACTTGTGTGAGAGAGAAACGTCTCCAAAATTAGACATTGACTTGAAGAAAATTGAAAAACATACATTGAATTAAAGGCAGTGGTTCCCAACCTTCATGCGTATAATTTATAGGTACATATATGATTTTTCCTGAGGGTAGCAGGAACAAATGTCCCCAATTCTGATGTAAAGAAACTGTAACATAGCAACTTCTTACATTATTTTCAGAGGGAAATTTCAAGGAAATGCTGTGCAGAAAATATGGTGCCCATGGGCACTGGGTATCACTGCATATTTGAGAATTAAGTAGTGCAAGTTTCATGAAATCTCCTGCATCTGCCCTTTTTTAAACTTTGAATCTCTTCTAAACCAACTCTGTAAGCACCTTCACTATAACATACTCTGCATTATCAACAGGAAATAAAATGTTAGGTGTTAATTTTGAGTAAAATATAACAAAAAGAGATAAGTGAAGACAAAAATAAAAACACAAATCTTAACAGAAGCAATAAAATATTTATGAATTTTGATCTTGTGAACACGATTTCAAATTACAACATTATATCATCTTCTATTTCCATAAGAATTCTTGCATTAATCCTGCAGTTTTTAACCAGTGGTGAAAGAGAGCATGCTTGAAGATGCAGGATGGAAAATGTTCCCTGACACAGTCATAAATTTAATTTTACTGTGGGTGAGAGAATGTGAATCAAAGTTACCAAGGATGCAGTTCAGTAAAATGGTTAAGAACCACTGCATTAAACATAGCTATACCTTTTCTGTGGTATAATTACAGATAGTTATTCCATGAGCACAGAAGCTTACCCTACAGCTGAGTCTAATATCAATGTGGCCGAAATCCCTGCTGCAGTCAATTTGTCATACATTTTCTTTCTGAAAAATACCAGAAAAACATGGCACATCATCAACTATGCAGAAGAAAATACAAGATTCAGAAATCATTAATCTCATAAGTACAAGAGGAAAGTCAAAAATTGTCTGCATTTCATTTCATTTTTTCAATTTATTTACACAAATTGTTTTGGGGGAGGAAGTGGTAAATATAAAGAACCATGAATAATCTGCAGAGAATAACAACACTGTGGATGGTAACTTGCCAGTATAATTTCTCAAGCTTGCTGTATCTACTTGTCCAGTGGTGGAAACTGACGGGGGGGGGGGGGACTGCCCCTCCTTATCAGGCTACTTTTAAACTTTTCAATCCACTCATACACACTGATACAAGGCATAATGACACTCCTGTACTGTGTTATGAGCATCGGATGCGATCAAGATGCTTCCCAACGGAGAAATTGGATCAATGCACTGTCCCCTCTTAGCGTACACTGCTAATGAAACACTCATATTTGCATTGAAACAGAAGTACGAAAAATTATGCTATCAAAGTCAAATTTCGATAACATGACCGTAGTATCTATAACTTCTAAGCATACATACAGAGAATGTCATGTGCCAAATCTAAAGATTTGTTATGATAAGAGTGCAAATAACTTTTGATTCCCCTTTGTACAATGTGAGACAAACATTTCCCATTTGCGAATAGTTAAAGAAACACATATCACTGCATTTTGCAACTGGAACTGCCAGTTTGCAATTTGTTTTCCTGCCAGAATCATGAAGCTCCTAGATCAGAGCTGCACAACTTTTTTCAAGCCCTGTGCGAGATATATGAGATGATTAATGCTCTTGGGCAACAACCTTGTACATAAGTTAATAATTCTTTTTGTGAACATCTTTCGCAGGATGGATGGAATGTCTTTGTGAGTCAAAGGTTGTGCAATTTTAAGATTAGAATAATGGAACTTTTTTTTGACTTTCCATAGCTAAATATATAAAATTTTGTGATAAAGAAATAGCAGATTGCACACCAACTCAAAGTTCAAGTTTTATAATATTAGATTTGATTAAAAAAAAATACTATCCACGTTGGTTTCTGTTAAAGTCTCAGCTATAAGCTGGACCATAAAATATTTTGACAGTTTGTAGAGGACGGAATTTAAGAAATATGTTTGTTTACTAGCAAATCACTGAACATAGCATACATACCCACTATTATCTGGAGCTGACTGAGTCACATAAACATGGAACTTCTTTTTCGAGTTATATGCTTCCATCAATGTGTAGTAAACAACTCTAGAATGCGAATGGATTAAAATATTCTGCAACAGGAAAGAAAGAAATAAACTATTATCATGTTATGATAATTATGTCAGAAAAGTTTATCAAACATTTTTTTCAATAAAATAATGAACAGCAACCACCCCAAGCACTTATAGTCTTTAAGACAAAATATTCTCGTTAATCTTTTTCTTTTTTTTGTGATGATCATATTTCACACAAGAATAACTTCTGATCTGACAACAAACTTTACTTCAGAACTAATGCGAGATGTTTATGTGCCAGTTTATCTCTAAATGCATTATGCCCCCCATCCCCCTACAACTGTGAAATAAAATTATGTTGATTGGTATACAACAGGGGTGCACAACATTTTCAGTCAGCAGGCCAGATATGTGGTATTTCTGCCACTCAGGTCCCAGAAACTTGTGTATATATATATATATATATACATACCTATAAGGTGACCATACAACCTGTATTCCCATAGCTTATGGCCACCCTAACTTTTCTTTATAAAATGTCCCTTTTTTTCTCCTTATTTTTAACAAGGATTACTTGAATTTTGATCATTTTCATGTAAAAATTAAATTTTTATCCATTGTGATTTCGGTCCCCTATTTCCCACCATTGGTGATTTTTCAGCCATTTTAGTCTTTCCGCAACTTAACTTGCCTTTGAAAATATTTTTTGGTTGCAATTGACAACTTTATTTGCCTTCGATAATTTTTTTGGCTGTAATTGGTGATATCACGTGTAGATCCCGATTCCCTGTATTTTTCTAAAGGAAGTATGGTCAGCTTAGACATTTATCATGTTATGTAAGCACCTTGGCAGGCAGTGCTTGTCCTGCAGGCCATATGTTGTGTACCTCTGGTATATAATATCATTTCACAACCCCCCCCCCCCTCCATGCCAAAGACAGGGACCCAGCTTAACATTTGGTTACCCGGAGCAAGCACACATTGCTCTGTGTACTGTTGAAGAAGTGGTTAGACTATGAATTTGACATCTCTTTTATTTAGGCACCAGACATGTTAATCTCTACCCACGTCTCAATTGCGGCTGTGCCTGGATGAGCTCATGTGGTTAAACAATAATGGTTGCATACCAAAAACTGAAGGCATACAAACCAATAGACAGCAAATGGCAAAACAACTTCCCCATCACCACATAAAAATATCAAATAAAAAAAAACACTCTGAATCGGCAATAAATTGTAGGTCCCGGTCTAATCAGCCCTCGTGGCCAGAAAACTACAGTGGTGTGACAAAAATGATTAAATGGTTATAATTAAATTTTGTGATTCAAATGTTTCCATGAGAGTACTAAAGAAAAAACAAAATACTTACGGAGTCATCCAATATGAAAGGGTGGCCTATTTTTGCTATCTTCTTTCTCGAGGCATAGACTTTCTCTAGAAATACTGTGCCTCGCTGTGAAAGAACTTTCTTACACTCTTTGAAATCCTAGGATGAATAAATTAAAACATTCATGGATTTCAAAAAATGCAAAAAAAAAAGAAAAAACATTCAATTGTAATTAGTTTATGCAATTTATGTAATTAGTTTATGCAGCCAAATCTCAATTAGAAAAATAGATGTAGCTGACCGAAAAAAATTTTAATACCTTAAATTTGTTAAAACTTTAATGATTTATCGTTAGTTTTACTCATTGAACTACCCTGTTATGTTACCCCGTAACATTGAAGGTCACAAAGCCTCTAGTAGACTAGTGATCATGACTTTGTTGCTATGGAAAGCTGGAACTCTCAATCCACATCTCCATCATCCTGGGGATCTTCAAAAGATCTATGGCAATTAGGAAAGAAAATAACAAGGGGTATTTAGCCAATGTAGTATTGAGAGATATAGTAGACTATAGTCCTCATCTAGAAGGCTCTGGTATACACATTAGATATTACTCATATTGTGAGATATCAATAGTTCATCAAGTCAGAAAATTTGTTTACAATTTTTGTTCGTATTGCGAAACTTGTAAGCTGAGTTACTCGTAATTTGGGGGGGGGGGGTTACACTACACTCTGTAATCTATCCAATGACAACAGAGTCAAACTTTGCTGGGTACTTGGTTATTCAGGTATCTCATGTAACGAATTGACTGACAAGCTGGGTGGAAGAGGTTCTAGGACTCTGTTCATCTGGCTTGAGTGATCTTTGAGCATTTCACAGGAATTTTT
This sequence comes from Pholcus phalangioides, assembly GCF_987345545.1. Taxonomy (NCBI): domain Eukaryota; kingdom Metazoa; phylum Arthropoda; class Arachnida; order Araneae; family Pholcidae; genus Pholcus; species Pholcus phalangioides. The sequence goes on along the minus strand of NW_028301608.1, from coordinate 115,105,120 downwards.
TTTATTTATTTTATTTGCAAAAACAAACACAAAATGCATATAAGAGACAGAACAAAAGCACATAGAAAGAACAACACATGAACACAATAAATAGTCATATTGGACCCCAAGGGACATAACGTCCTTCCAGGCAACCCTATGGATTAAATTATTATATTTTGCCGCCATTTTTTTTTCTAAGTACCGTACGTTAGAAATACAGTTTTCAACTCATTCAGGAAAAAGCAGTACCAAGATTGGCTGAGCATTGATGGTCAGCGACAGGCAAAAGAGATTAATTGTGACTGCTCTAGTCTTAGGCAGAAGGAGCTGCTGAAGCTCAGCAAAAATTCTATTCATAGAGATGTTGGTCTATTTACTGGTCGTTGTACTCTTAAAAGGCATCTTAATGCCATAGGAGTTAATAGTGACTTAACCTGTAGAGGTTGTTTATATAAGGAAGAAACGGCTACTCACTTTCTTTGTGAAAGTGAATGTACTCTGCACGTAGGTTTGAGCACTTGGGTTGATCGTCATTTGATTGAATCCTGGGAGCTTCCAGACATTACCATTAGATCTCTGCCAAACTTTGTTTCAGTTACAGGTCTCTACTAAAAACTTTTTTTTTTGGGGGGGGGGGATAGTACAATAGACCTCTGGTTGCAGTGCTAGGTTCCATGGAACCACCCACCTTTAAGTCTGCTCATAGCCTGAAGTTTCATTATACATGTTGAAGTTTGAAGTCCAGTGTCTTCAAGTAGCAGACTTTTTCATCTATGGCTTCTAGGGCTACATGAATACTTCAAAGAGATATTTTGACTCATCTGTGTTCAACTTATCGCGAATTCACCAAACAACTTTGTGACAAAAGAAATTTTTTTAACATTTACTAATACCCATTGTAACATACCCTGGACCCTTCTGTGGAATAGGCCATCTTGCCTCTATCTTAACTTTTGCACATGCTTATATAATTGAATTTGTGTGCATTTATAGTATAAATTGTTACGAAAAAATATTTATTTTACCTCATTAGATCCTGCATGATCACTGCTGTATTTACTATTTCATCCTCCGTAGCCTGAGAGGCGTGCAATCCTGATCAAATCCCTTTGTTGTTTCAATCATTGTTGCCAAAATAATTTTCAAGTTTCAAATTATCAGTTCTCATGAATGATTATATAAATCAGATCTATTACACATTTTTTATTGCCTGTTGTTTAAATAGTTTTTCAAGGTGGTCAGTCCCCAGAGCAGGGCCATGCCACTAGTGTTTTTTATAGGTATACATATATCCCACCAGCGACAGTCTGTCTGCTTGTTCCTATCGTTCAAAATGATGTAGTTCACTAACAGCTCCTTAGGGAGTTTCTCATGTGACTGATTGGCAAAATCGTCCGTGATGCCATATGACTATTCCTCGTTGGATCTCACTTGTGCAGTGACACAATACCAGCTGGACCGGACCTTCATCATCATCATCACGGCTGTCCTTCACCCCAATCCTCTACAGACTTTGCCAGTGGTTTCTTCCTGTGCTCTCCTCGTCACATCCCCATAGTGCGACCTTCTCGTTCAGAGGTCGATCTGCTCTACTGACGTTATTTTTGTGTATGTGCATACTTTCTACCTATCTGCACCTATAATGGTGGTTATGGGATATTCCAAGTATGCTGATGTTGCAATATCTGAAGTTGATGTGGTATGATCATTAAAATAATTTTGTTTCTCTCTTTGATGCTAACATTTTTAATAGGTCATACAACTTTGTTAAAGTTGAGTAAATAACTGTTGTTCCTGAAAACTTTGTGTTATTTGTCTCTCGCTCACTTTGCATCACTGCGCCAATTCTCCGGAAGGAATCCTGTGTTGTGTAACAGTGGATGTTACACTATTTTTCAACAAGCTAATGCAGAATCATATACAACACACGTAAAAAAAATTAGAAGGAACAATAGTATTGTATATAATTATTTTATACTGATGGGTCAGGATCTTTGGAATTCCCACACACATTAACACCAAACAAGACAGCCTTTCATAGGTTTGTGCTATGAATGTCACTCCCGTAGTCAGTTATGTCTAAACAAATGGGTCAAAACCAAACAACGGTCCTTGGACTATTGGAAGGTTTCGTCAATTCACCCATATGCATACAATATAATTTTCAACTTGGGATCTTTCCCTAAAATAATAAAAATGGGCCTTAAAATGCTTGGACCATGCCCCTCAACTTCTTAATACAGCTTTGCCCACAGTGATAGAAAGCCAACAGTGTGTGTGTGGATATGGCATCAGCAATTTAGTTGTGATCAAATGGTGCCACACAGATAAGGTGAATACATAAAGCCTCGTAAATACTAGCGCTCATCTAGAAGTCTTTGGTCGTACTACTCAAATTGAAAAAAAAACCATTTATCAAGTCAAAATATGCTACAAATTTTTTGCTCGCCTTGGGAATCCCCACTAAACTGAGTTACTCTTGACCTGAATTTTTACTGATACAGTCAAACCTCATTAAGACAAATTAAATAATAAATTTAATCTCAAAGAAACACAGAAAATGTTTCATACCAACCTAATTTCGTATTCATAGATAAAACCATTTGATTGTGTTCAATATGAGGAATATTCAATATGTATGAAGTCTGTTCATCTTATTGAGATTCGATTATTATGCAGCATATCTTTTTGTGGAAGCCTGGAAGTATTTAACAGGCCATAAAAAAACAACCTTACAGTACAGGCATAAGACATTGGCTCTTCGAATAGGGGGAGACAGATTTTTGACCTCCACCCTCCCGCCTGTGCTAGCAGTACAAATTGTTTGGAAAATGGGGGGGGGGTTCCTCGCTCTGTTCTCCCCTGTATGTGCCTATGAGTACGGGTAA